>NC_064293.1:25318602-25349393 GCF_019186545.1 Solanum stenotomum | reverse complement strand
CAAGAAAATCAATTTTGTCATCAATAGGATCAACTAGTGTTGGTACTTATGCTTAACAAACACATTATTTCTAAATTAAAGCTAAGTGTAAACACTAGATGGACACAAATCGATCTTGCAAGAAAATCAATTTTGTCATCAATAGGATCAACTAGTGTCTGTACTTATGCTTAACAAACACATTATTCCTAAATTAAAGCTAAGTGTCAACACTAGATGGACACAAATCGATCTTGCAAGAAAATCAATTTTGTCATCAAAAGGATCAACTAGTGTGGGTACTTATGCTTAACAAACACATTATTCCTAAATTAAAGTTAAGTGTCAACACTAGATGGACACAAATCGATCTTGCAAGAAAATCAATTTTGTCATTAATAGGATCAACTAGTGTTGGTACTTATGCTTAACAAATTAAACACATTATTCCTAAATTAAAGCTAACTGTCAACACTAGATGGACACAAATCGATCTTGCAAGAAAATCAATTTTGTCATCAAAAGGATCAACTAGTGTTGGTACTTATGCTTAACAAACACATTATTCCTAAATTAAAGCTTAAAATATCAACACTAGATGGACACAAATCGATCATTTAAAAAAATCAATTTTGTCATCAATAGGATCAACTAGTGTTGGTACTTATGTTAAACAAACACATTATTCCTAAATTAAGGCTTAGTATCAACACTAGATCGACACAAATCAATCTTGCAAAAAAATCAATTTTGTCATCAATAGGATCAACTAGGTTTCTCCTATTTTCAATACTTCCTCTCTTTGTTCCACTAGTTATTGTGATGTATATGTTATCATGATTGTATCCGGGGTTGAGAAACCAAGAATTCCAACAAGAGTGTTCAAATTTTAATGTGTATAAACTCTTACTTTTTAACCTATCTTAATATACCAAAACGCAAATCATAATGTAATAATATATTATAAGAAAAGTCAACCAAATTACGAATCATTCACTAAAAGACCACATTCTCCAAACATCAAATTCTTACGCCTTATATCACTTTATATCCGTCCTAATTAATCATCACGATAAGTCTTTACCAAATTGGACAAGAAGCTAACATTTTAAATCAAATTCAAGTACTGATTATGGGCAATGGGATCTGGAAACAGAATTGAACTTGTAACCCTTAAACCTTCAAACACTACGTGGAACAATTCAAAACCAATGAGTTTAAATAGGAAGCCAACATATTAACACAATCGCAAATGGGGAAATCCTAGTAAGAAAATACTATATCCATCATGGAGAAAAATCACATAATAAAATCAGACAAGTAAAGAGTTTGAATCTGTATAATCATATTAACAAACATGCAAATCAAAAATGGAAGAAATTAAGGCATGAGCATTCACAAAGAAGAAGGAAGAATGACACCATAATTCTGTTGTCTATTGTCGTTGACCGAAGCTGCTGACCAGATATGTTAGTTGTTGCCGGCGTTGTCGATTTCTTCGCCAGAGAGTAGAGCGGATGCAGCTGCTGAAGTAGCAGCGTTGGAGAAGATAGAGGTGACGCCTGATTGCTACTGCTGCTTCGCGGTGGCTTTGTGGGTCGCTGGTGGACAGCAGCTGGAGTTGTTGCCAGGTGGTCTTCGCGGTGTCTTCGCCGGTAGAACTCCATCGGAGATGGAGCGGCTGCTGTGAGAGGCGAGAGAGGGGAAGGGGAAGAGCGACATAAGAGAGGAGGGAAGGAGAAGAGAAGAGAAAGAGAGGGACGTCGCCGCCTCTAGTGGCCTCGCTGGAGCGGCTTCGCTGGAAGGGAGGAGAATCGAAAGAGCGGCTGCTCTTTTCTTTGAAGAAGAAGAAGAATTAATTGTCTTAGGGTTTTGGGGTCTTTGGTTTAGAATATCATTCTTTTAAAAAAAAGTGTTAATACCGACCACGGGATGTCGGTATCTTTTAAAATAATTATCTATATTTAAAAGTATTAAAATAAGTACCAACATTATGAAGTTGTTTTTATTTAAATAAAATAATAATTTAAATATACCGACCTCTTAAGGTCGGTATTTAATAATTTATTTTAATATAAACTCATCTCTGGTAGATTTTATTAATTAGAATTATATATATATATATATATATATATATATATATATAATTTAATTTAACTACACATCAACAAAAGTTTAATTTTATAAATTTAAATTATATACCTCCTAATTATATAAATTTAATTTTATCGATCAATTGAAGTTTATCAATATAAAATTTAATATATAAATCTCCTTGAATTTATCATCGGTATTTCTTGAATTGATAATGTATTCCATACCTGAACCACTAATATATAAGACTTGATTTGTTAAACTACTCGAGAATATATAATCAATGTATTTCATACTCCGATGAGTTATCTTTTACTCGGAAATCGGTATTATAATTTTTTTGTTTTTTATTTTACACAAAATCGTCCTCTGGAAGACGATTTAAATAAAATTAAATCAAAATAATTAAAGTGACATCCAGAGGTCGGTATTTTTATTTCATCTAATAATTAAAGCGACATCCCGAGGTCGGTTTGTTTAAATTTTCATTTTACACCTATAATTAATTGTTTAAAAAATTGTATACTTTTATAAATAGAAAGTTAGATCAAGAATACATATTTAGTATGAAATTACGTTGATATGAAAATCGGCAACAAGTAGTCAGTTTTTATGCAAAATAAAGGGAAAACCAAATTCCGACCTCAAGAGGTCGGAATTTTTCCCAGAAAAAATGAACTACAATAAAAACCGACTTGTTGATGTCGATATTATTTTCTTAATTAAATATAAAAAATACCGACCTCATGAGGTCGGTATTTGATATTAATTTATTTTTACATACTATTTAATTTTACCGACATACGAAAGTCGGTATTATAATTTTTTTTATTTTTTATTTTTCACAAAACCTAAAATATTTCTCAATTTTGTTTTTTATATTTAATTCAGAAAAACTAAAATATTTTTATTTATTTATTTGTTTAATACCGACATCAAGAGGTCGGTTTTTATTGTAATACATTTTTTTGGGGAAAAATTCCGACTTTCAGAGGTTGGAATTTGGTTTTCCCGCTTTATTTTGCATAAAAACCGACTTCTTGTAAATACCGATCTCTGGAGGTCGGAAATTACCGACCTCCATTTGAGGTCGAAAATTTTTAGGTCGGTATTCACTGCTTTTTTAGTAGTGGTAATAATATCAGGAAACTTTGAAGCAAAATCAATAGATTGCTGAATGGGGTTACCTTCCCTTGACAAATAAAATGTCCTAGAAACCGGACGTTAGTTTGTAACAAACTCATTTTTGGTTTAGAAATTACCAAACCCTTTTGTATAACAATTTTCTTGAAAATGTCCAAATATTTAATATGCATTTCAAGAGTCTTTGAATAAACCAAAATATCATCAATACAGACTATGATAAAGTCTAAATATGACTTGAAAATATCATTCATAATTTTCTGAAATTCAGAAGGAGAGTTTTTCAGACCAAATGGCATAACATTCCATTCGTATTGTCCAAACGGAATGTTGAAATCTGTTCTATAAGAATGCTCCTTGAATATTTGTATCTGCCAATATCCTGATTTAAAATCAAATTTTGAAAAGATATTAGCGTCATATAATCTTGACAATAAATCCTTTTTATATGGGTTATGATACCTAATTCATTTTAAATGTTTATTTAAAGGTTTGTAATTTATTACCAACCTAGGAACACCACATTCTTTTTCAGCTGCATTATTGACATAAAATGCAGTGCAAGACCAAGGAGATTTGGAAGGTTTTATCAAACCATTTTTGTAATAAACTATCAATTTATGTTTTGTAGAATTCAACCAATTCGGCGTTCATCTAGCAAGGGCGAGATTTCGTATAACTAATATCTCGGTCTTTGTATGTAGCAGAAAATCCTTTTGCTGTTATGTTGGTAAAGGGATAAATAGCATTTATAAAAGGGGTTCCAAGTATAATTGGAGGGTATAACTGATGTTTTACTAAGAAAAAGAAATGTGGAATGCAAACTTTGTTTTGACAAATACGAGTATTAGACAATTTATACTTTATATCTAAAGCATGTCCAGAAGCGGATTTGACCATATGAGTTGTTTTCTCAAAATATTTGGTAGGTACAAGACCTTCCTGAATGCAACTCACATGAGCTCCACTGTCAATCATAGCGACCTCAATTATAGAAAAAGTGTTATCAATTAATATAGTGCATTTAACATACCATTAGTGAGCGGTAACGATTTGCATCATTCCCAAAAACATATTTTTTCTAGAATCAAGGTTACTAGGTTTTGCAACGGTATTTTTTTAGCAATATTTTTACCTTTGTTATTAACTGACTCTATCTGAGTAAGGCGATGATCACAAATTGTTTGATTTTGTTTAAGCATTTTAATTTCTTGTTTTAGATTTTCAATCTCTCCTTTCAAACGCGTATAACAATGGGTTGTTTAGCAAGTCTATTATAAACTTCAGACAAAGAATATGGTGCAGAATATTCAGACTCAAAATCATTTTTTTGTTTTTCAAAAGAGTTCGAAGAACTAGCCTTGTTATTAATAGCGAACTGATTAATCTTTTCTCGCAAATTATTATCAGTGACTTCTTTCAACAGTTCTATAACGTTATCAGAAGTAATAATATGATTGTTCATATCTCCAAATTGTGATTGTAATTTATAAAATTCATCATTTTCACAATAACAAATATCACCTTGGCATTTGCAAGCATCTATAGTGGCTGGCTGATTATTATCAGAGGACTCAAGTTGATCATCCGCATGCTCGGAACTAGATTCAGAATCGTAATCTAACTTAGAACCAGAGGTTTATAAAAAACTATAGATCTTATCGTGAATATCTTCATCTAGTTCTAATGTTTTAAGCTTTTCAAGCTTACAATTGGTTGCTATATGTCCAAACTTTCCACACTTGTAGCACTTTATTTTAGCGAGTACTCTTCTAGATCTATTCTTTGTAAATCTATTAGATTTACGATGAGCTTTTCGCTCTTCCCGTTCCTCCCTAGACCTTTGTCTAGACCTTCTTTTTCTATGAGGTTTTTCTGGATTGGATCCACTAGAATCTCTAGGTCTGGTACCCTTAGTGGCGATATCATGTAATCCAAACTGAGTACAGAAGTCTCCTAGCTGGGATCATTCCCTCAGCTAATCAATCTTAAGCTATCGAGAAAGTTTCAATTCATTGCACAAATTTATACCTTCTTGAGTTCATGCTCCTATTAACTTTCCATACGTGTAAGTGATATAACGAATAGCCCCTTGCGGATTCCTCAGAGTGTTTTTTACTCATTCAGCAAATAAAGGGGGCAATCCGTCTATAAACTTAGCTTTCCAATGCTCAAGACCATTTTTGGGTAGTTCCATCACCTGACTCAAATAGGTATCTTTATACCAACGAACTTCTCCTAAATGTCTACATCGTAGGCCATTTAACAGGGAACGGACGGTCTCATACTGATTGGTAAATCTACCATTAAAATGTTCCAGAATGGTCAAGACTAAAGTATAAACATTGTCTTCTCTATTTCTTACTAGAGAAATTCCTAAGTTATCAACACCTTCATTATCAGCAATACCATTTACTACAGCAGCTTTAGCTTCAATGCTCATATAGTTATCCCACCAACCTCTAAGTTGGCCAATAAAACCTGCAATAATCATTTTGCAAATATTTCTATTTGTGTTTTGAACACTTTTATAGATAGTCGCATACATAAGCATCCTATGAACAAGAATAGTTAGCTGTCTATCAGTCAAGCCAACAAGATTCCATTCATAAGTTTCAGTGCCACTACAAGAGGTATTAGTCTGGTTCCAGTCATGTTCCTCTATCAACATATCTTGAGGAGTTGGTCTAGAATAATAATAAGTTTGCATACTGGGTTTATGAGCAAATTTAATATTACCACTATTCTTCTAGAGATAACCGTGAAGTTTCTTAATTTCCAAATCAACCTGATTTTTAAAATCAAAAGTGTTTTCCATCTCATTAGCAAAATCTTCGGATAAATCAATAGGCTAAGCCCCAAGTTCAAAAATCTTTTTATCAAGAAGTTCTTCTAAATCGTAAAGAGGTTTAAAAACAAAATCCTGAATCTCAGGGGGTCTTTGCACATGAGTAGAAAGTTCTGAAAGTTGTTTAGACGTAGAAGCTTGTTCAGAAGGTTTTAAATCTATTTTGATCTGAATTATCAAAGCAGTTAGTTCATCTAATTTTTATTAAGGGAACTAATATGTTCTCCTAAGACTTTAAAATAAAGTCCTAAATAGTTGTTTTGAGAAATGAGATTACTAAACTCATTGATGCTGACTGCCGCATCATCTTTTTCAACAAATTTTTGAAAGGTAGTAAAATTAATACTTGTATTATTCGGTAAAATAAACTATGCCTGAGGTGGATAAATAACTTTGAAAATATTACTTGATTCATCTTTATAAGATCGTTAAAGAACGTTGATGAATAAAGGTAAATAAGTGGTTATAAACCAAGGTACAAAATCATAATATGATTATGTAAAGCACAAGTCTTCTAAGATTCTTGAGAAATATTATTTAGATCATCAGCACTATAAGTGTGAGAAAACCAAATTTTCAAGTGATATTTTAAATTGGTTCCATTTATCACTTGAAAATTCATTTTGAATGTACTTTCGTGCCAGTGAACCTGGGCCAAAATCAATTTGATGTGTTTCCATCATTAAGTATCATTTGGGTTAAAATCCATTTCAGATGTTCAAGGAATATCCTTATCAGAAATATTAGATGATTTATCATTAGCTCGAACGATATTTAATCGAGGATCAGTTTTAATTTTATTCCTGTCAGCAGATGCAATAGAGGAAAAAGTATGCGAAGAAGTAGCACGATTACGAGTTGGACCGTATATTGGTTCTATCGGTGAAATATGTTGAATAGCAAGTA
This sequence comes from Solanum stenotomum, assembly GCF_019186545.1. Lineage (NCBI taxonomy): Eukaryota > Viridiplantae > Streptophyta > Magnoliopsida > Solanales > Solanaceae > Solanum > Solanum stenotomum. Next base: position 25,342,423 of record NC_064293.1, on the reverse strand, counting down.
ATCTTCTATCAGAAAATGAATGTCTATTATAAGGAACACTCTTATCATCAAACTGAATACAAATTTTTCCATTAGGATTTTGAGTAATATGAGAATACTCTGAATTAGTGACAGCATCGGTCATTTGTTCCGGAGGTATAACAGAATCTAAAGTCCAAGTAGTACGAAAATTAATTTCTTCCCATTTTATATACAATTTTTTTTATATAGTTGGATAACTGTATGGAAGAATCTAATTCTGTTACCCAAGCAAAGGGGATGTCGAGATTCAAATACGTATTATTAGCGAGCCTAACTCCTTATTGGGCTGAGACCACGGCTGGCTAGACGGAGTCACTAAGACAAAGACACTAACTTGTTGTATTGAATCTGACTTTACCACCATCTCGGAACTAAGTCAAGAAACCATATATAAATCCATTTATATTTTGATAAAGTCTAGATCTTTCATGGTAGATATAAAAGTGAAGTTAGTTATCCGACATAGATATAGTTTTCTAGCCGGACATAGTCACGGCTTTAGATCGGAGATGTAAAAAAAAGAAAAAGAAAGTATAGTCGTACCTTGTGGTCAACACCAGTGCGAGAGACTGTACACTTTATTAACAATCCATCGAGTATCCGACGAGCTTACAGATTACGAAAGAGGGAGCTTTACAAAATATTACAAGAGAGAGAATGAGAGGGTTTTCTAAAACCTGCTCCCAAAGAAAATGAAAGAGCAACTTATTTTATAGAAAGAAAATAAAAACATAAGGTATCTTTGTACAGTAGTATTGGAACCCATTTACCCCTTAAACAGTGTATCTACTGTCGATCAACAATATATCTACTATCGGTAGTGCCTTCTACTGTTCAGGCTGTTGCATCCTTTCCTTTTAATCTAAATAGGAAATCTTCCGTTTGCTGTAGCGTATCTCCATAGGGTTGAGGTGTATCATCTCATGCCTCATCACTCGTTTCACTTCTTATAAAAATGTCAGATTTCTCGTAGTGGGTGATATTAAGAAGAAGATTCCTTCTGACTTCATCCTAATATTCATTTATCATTTCTTATTTGTGTCCATCTTGAATGGAAATCCTCCTGGAAATATGCTTAACAGAGTTATCTGCGATTCCTCCCTTATTGGGATTAGTACCATAATCTTGGATTTTCTGAGTAATAAAGTCCAGTAATTCTTGGCCATATAATGCCTTAGTCTTGGGATCTTTTTTCATTAACTTGTCCCAAAAATTGTTGTAATAAGTCCGATATAAGCATGGAATTTGTTCCTCAGTAAAACCTACTTCTGGGGTCCATTTATGGATCCAGGGAAGAGAGAATTCTATGAAAAATAGATCGGTTCAATTTGATCCATATAACAAATATGATCAGTATGGTATAAATTATTAAGGTCCGGTGAAACCTTAACCCATTCTTTGTATAATTTTAAAAAGGGGTCCGACAAAATCTTTGTAGTTGGACCGTGGTATGACCACTAGTTTAAGAACCAATTAGGGATTGGTTCAGCAAATATCTTTGCACAAACTTTAATAAACCAAGTAAGCATGTGCCTCTCATTATTATAGTAGAGGACTTTACTAAAGGTATTAATATAATCCCAATATGTAAAGCTAGTGGGAACCTTATTTAGGCTGATCTGCCTTTCTTTCATTGAGGAAATACCCTAATCTTCTATAGAAATAATCTGCTTAATAATTATTTTGGAGATGTTATAAACGTTCTCACTAGTGTTGTATCCTGAGAAGTGCTGAAATTCAGCACTACCAGTACTTATTAGAATAGTCTCGTAGTACGAGCGGGTTTTATATGATTCACCTAAAAAATATAACCTGTTAATCAGATAGCGCTGGAATATCTTCCATGGTTCGTCTCTCCTCTGAATCTCAGAGTTTTCTATAAGAAATATTATTTCTTTCTTTGCTACCTTTTCGTAAGATTTGATATCATCAATATCGTCCTTAGCAATGGAGGCAAAAGTATCACCCTTCTGCTTCTGGGACAAATAGGCCCGTAACTATGCATATAATGGGATATCTTCCAGAATATCTTCTAGATGTACGGATGATGATGCCATATTTTGAGATATTTTTGAGCTTATCAAGCTCATTTTTTCCTCGCTGTAGAATCAGGGAGTTTGATGAGGATCTGTATGACGATCCTGACGATGATCCTGGGGATGATCTTCCCCTTCCATGTGGGTTATTTTCCTTTCCTCGACCCTTGGTTACCCAAGGAGGGTCCATCCTACAGACAAAACATGTTGCTTTAGGCGTCAAATGCATTAGGGAAAAGGTAAAAAAAATCATAGTAATTCTGATAATAATAATTTTTGTCATCAAAATCGATGACTTCTTCAATATTATGAATTGTGAAGATATCCATCACCATATGATCTATGATTTTCCATAGGATGAGCTCATGTACATCTCGATTGAGCGGAACAACTTTCAATATTGTGACCAAAGTTTTATCAGTAAAGAAAGGGGCTAAAAAACACACTGTTATGAAGAAAAATATTCTCTTGATGTGAAATCTGGAAGAGAGTTATCACTTCCCTTTTTATAATGTATTTCGAAATCAAATGGGGCTAACTGTGCTTGCCACCTGGCGAATATTAATTTTGATGCATCATGTTTGAAATCTTTATCAAACATATATTTTACCGATTGTGCATATGTTTTTATCAAAAACTTTTGATTGTATAAGTCATCCTAAACTTTAATACGCATTTAATGATAGTTAACATTTCATATGCTACCGTGGCATATTTTTTCAGAGCATTGCTCCATTTTCCAGAATGAAATGGAATCAGATATTCATTTTTATCATGCGAATTGATTTGTTTCAATATTCCTCCATAGCCAATGTTAGACTCATCTGTCTCTACAATCTTTTATCAAGCCGGGTTAGCAAGAGTTAAACAAGGCATATTTTTTAACTCTTGTAGAGACAGATGCGTCTACCGTGGCATATTTTTTCTGAGCATCGCTCCATTTGCAGAATGAAATCGAATCAGATATTCACTTTTATCATGCGGATTGATTTGTTTCAATATTCCTCGATAGCCAATGTTAGACACATCTGTCTCTACAATCTTTTGTCAAGCCGGGTTAGCAAGAGTTAAACAAGGCAATGATTTAACACGAAGTTTAATATTTTTTACCAAGTCGGTGAGACTATCAGTCCAAGGTGTTTTATGATCCTTTTTAAGCCTGTCATATAGAGGGGCTAAATCACGAGATAGACTTCTGTAAATGGGGGAAAATAATTTAAACTTCCGAAGAATCTCTGCAGTTGCGTCCTATCTGTAATAATATCATGAAACTTTGAAGCAAAATCAATAGATCGCTGAATGGAGGTTACCTTCCCTTGACAAATAAAATTTCCTAGAAATTGGACAACAAACTCATTTTTTATTTAGAAATTGCCAAACCGTTTTGTATAACAATTTTCTTGAAAATGTCCAAATGTTTAAATTTGCATTTCAAGAGTCTTTCAATTCACAAAAATATCATCAATTTAGACTATGATGAAGTCTAAATATGAATTGAAAATATCATTCATAATTTTCTGAAATTCAGAAGGAGCGTTTTTCAAACCAAATGACATAACATTCCATTCATATTTTCCAAACTGAACATTGAAAGCTATTCTATAAGAATGCTCCTTGAATATTTGTATCTGCCAGTATCCTGATTTTAAATCAAACATTGAAAAGATATAAGCGTCATATAATCTTGACAATAAATCCTTTTTATTGGGGATATGATACCTAATCCATTTTAAATGTTTATTTAAAGGTTTGTAATTTATTACCAACCTGGGAACACCACGTTGTTTTTCAGCTGCATTATTGACATAAATTGCAATGCAATACCAAGGAGATTTGGAAGGTTTTATCAAACCTTTTTTGTAATAAACAATCAATTTTTGTTTTGCAGAATTCAACCAATTCGGCGTTCATATGGCAAGGGCGAGATTTCACAGGAATATCATCCTCACTGAAGTTATTTTCGTATGGAAGAGTGACGATATGCTTTTTTCGATTCCAAAAAGCACTAAGATGATCAACCGAAATATCAATGGCTATCTGTTAAGATATTAATTTAATATTTTCTTGTACTTTGGTTGATTTCAGAGTATGGAATATATTCATACTAAATAATTCAAGTTGTAAAGAATCAACATGCTTCTGTTTCATATTAATTAAAGCATTAATATCACGAGAAATAGGATCCGTGATAAAAGTATAACTAATATCTCGGTCTTTGAAAGTAGCAGAAAATCCTTTAACTGTTATGCTGGTAAAAGGATAAATAACATTTATAAAAGGTGTTCCAAGTATAATTGGAGGGTATAACTAATTTTTTTACCAAGAAAAAGAAATGTGGAATGCAAACTTTGTTTTGGCAAATATGAGTNTAACTAATATCTCGGTCTTTGAAAGTAGCAGAAAATCCTTTAACTGTTATGCTGGTAAAAGGATAAATAACATTTATAAAAGGTGTTCCAAGTATAATTGGAGGGTATAACTAATTTTTTTACCAAGAAAAACAAATGTGGAATGCAAACTTTATTTTGGCAAATATGAGTATTAGACAATTTATACTTTATATCTAAAGCATGTCCAGAAGCGGATTTGACCATATGAGTTGTTTTCTCAAAATATTTGGTAGGTACAAGACCTTCATGAATGCAACTCACCTCAGCTCCACTGTCAATCATAGCGACCTCAGTTATAGAAAAAGTGTTATCAATTAATATGGTGCATTTAACATACCATTTGTGAGCGGTAATGATTTGCATCATTTCCAAAAACATATTTTGTCTAGAATCAAAGTTAATAACTTTCGCAAGAGTATTTTCTTCAACAATATTTTTTTTACCTTTGCTATTAACTGACTCAATCTGAGTAAGGTGATGATCACAAATTGTTTGATTTTGTTTAAGCGTTTTAATTTCTTGTTTTAGATTTTCAATCTCTCCTTTCAAATCATCAAAAGAAGTTTCGCGCATAACAACAGGTTGTTTAGCAAGTCTATTATTAACTTCAGACAAAGAATACGGTGCAGAATATTCAAACTCAAAATCATTTTTCTGTTTTTCAAAAGAGTTCGAAGAACTAGCCTTGTTATTTACAGCGAACTGGATAATCTTTTCTTGCAAATGATTATCAGTAACTTCTTTCAACAGTTCTATAACGTTATCAGAAGTAATAGTATGAATGTTCATATCTTCAAATTGTGATTGTAATTTATAAAATTCATCATTTTCACCATAACAAATATCACCTTGGCATTTGCAAGCATATATAGTGGCTGCCTGATTATTACCAGAGGACTCAGGTTGATCAACCTCATTCTTTAAACTAGATTCAGAATCGTAATCTGACTAAGAACCAGAGGTGTATAAAAAACTATAAATCTTATCGTGAATATCTTCACCTAGTTCTAATGTTTTAATATTTTCAAGCTTACAATTGGGTGCTATATGTCCAAATTTTCCACACTTGTAGCACTTGATTTTAGTGAGTTCTCTTCTAGACCTATTCTTTGTAAATCCATTAGATTTACGATGAGCTTTTCACTCTTTCCGTTCCTCCCTAGACCTTAGTTTGGACTTTCTTTTTCGATAAGATATTTCTGTATTGGATCCACTAGAATCTCTAGGTGTGGTACCCTTAGTGGCGGTATCAGGTAATCCAAACTGAGTATAAAAGCCTCCTAGCTAGAATCTATCCTTGAGCTTATCAATCTTAAGCTATCGAGAAAGTTTCAATTCATTGTAGAAATTTATACCTTCTTGAGTGCATACTCATATTAACTACCCATAAGTGTAAGTGTTGTGAGGAATATCCCCATACGGATTCCTCAGAGTTTTTTAACTCGTTCAGCAAATAAAGGGGGCAATCCATCTATAAACTTAGCTTTCCAATGCGGAAAACCATTTTCGGGTAGTTCCATCACCCGACTCAAATAGGTATCTTAATACCAACGAACTTCTCCTAAATGTCTACATCGTAGGCCATTTAACAGGGAAGGGACGATCTCCTACTGATTGGTAAATCTACCATTAAAATGTTCCAGAATGGTCAAGAATAAAGTATAAACAACGTCTTCTCTATATCTTATTAGACTCATTCCTAAGTTATCAACACCTTCATTATCAGCAATAGAATTTACTACAGCAGCTTTAGCTTCAATGCTCATATAGCTATCCCACCAATCTCTAAGTTGGCCAGTAAAACCTGCAATAATCATTTTGCAAATATATCTATCTGTGTTTTTAACACTTTTACAGATAGTCGCATACATAAGCATTCTATGAACAAGAATAGTTAGTTGTCTATCAACCAAGCCATCAAGATTCCATTCATAAATTTCAGTGTCACTATAAGAGGTATTAGTCTGGTTCCAGTCACGTTCCACTATCAACACATCTTGAGGAGTTGGTCTAGAAGAATAATAAATTTGCATATTGGGTTGATGAGACAATTTAGTATTACCACTATTCTTCTTGGGATAACCGCGAAGTTTATTAATTTCCAAACTAACCTGATTTTTAAAATCAAAAGTGTTTTCCATCTCATTAGCAAAATCTTCGGATAAATCAATAGGCTTAGCCCCAAGTTCAGAAAACTTTATATCGAGAAGTTCTTCTAAATCGTAAAGAGGTTTAGAAACAAAATTCTGAATCTCAGGGGGTCTTTGTACATGAGTAGAAAGTGCTGAAAGTTGTTTAGACGTAGAAGCTTGTACATAAGTTTTTAAATCCATTGTGATCTGAATTATCAAAGCAGTTCGTTCATCTAATATTTTATCAAGGGAACTAATATGTTTTCCTAAGACTTTAACATAAAGTCCTAAATAATTGTTTTGAGAAATGAGATTATTAATCTCATTGATGCTGACTGCCGCAACATCATTTTCAACAAATTTTTGAAAGGCAGTAAAAGTAATACCTGTATTATTCGGTAAATTAAATGATGCCTGAGGTGGATAAATAGCTTCGCCAATATTACCTGATTCATCTTTATAAGATCGTTCAAGAACGTTGATGAATAAAGATAAATAGGTGGTTATAAACCAAGGTACAAAAAACATAGTATGATTATGTAAAACACAAGTCTAATAAAATTCTTGAGAAATATTATTTAGATCATTAGCACTATAAGTGTCTAAAAACCAAATTTTAAATTGGTTCCATTTATCACTTGAAAATTCATTTTGAAAGTACTTTCGTGCCAGTGAACCTGGGCTAAAATCAATTTGATTTGCGTCAATCATTGAGTATCATTAGGGTTAAAATCTATTTCGGATGCAGAAGGAATATCCTTATTACAAATATCAGATGATTTATCATTAGCTCGAACGATATATAATTGAAGATCAATTTTAATTTTATTCCTTTCAGCAGATGCAATAGAAGAAAGAGTATGCAAAGAAACAATACGATTACGAGCTGGACCGTATATTGGTTCTATCGGTGAAATATGCTAAATAGAAAGTAATCTTCTATCAGAAAATGAATGTCTATTAAAAGGAACTCTCTTATCATCAAACTAAATACAAATTTTTCCATCAGGATTTTGAGTAATATGAGAATACTCTGAATTAGTGACAACATCGGTCATTTGTTCCGGAGGTATAACAAAATCTAAAGTCCAAGTAGTAGGAAAATTAATTTCTTCCCATTTTATATATACATATTTTTATATAGTTGGATGACTGTATGGAAGAATCTAATCCTTTTACCCAAGCAAAGGACCTCTCGAGATTCAAAGATGTATTGTTAGTGAGCCCATGTGTCTAGCGGTTCTAACCGGGTATAATTCGCCCTTTTTAACTCCTTATCGTGCTGAGACCACGGCTGGTTAGATAGAGTCACTAAGACTAAGCCACTAACTTGTTGTATTGAATCTGACTGTACCACCATCTCAGAACCAAGTCAAGAAACCATATATAAATCCATTTATATTTTAATAAAGTCTAGATATTTCATGGTAGATATAAAAGTGAAATTAGTTATTATAGATATAGTTTTCTTGCCAGACATAGTCACAGCCTTAGATCGGAGATGTAGAAGAAAAGAAAAAGAAAGTATAGTCGTACCTTGTTATTAACACCAGTGCGAGAGACTATACATTTTATTAACGATCCGACGAGTATCTGGCGAGCTTACACATTACAAAAGAGAGAGCTATACAAGAGATTACAAGAGAGAGAATGAGAGGGTTTTCTAAAACCTGCTCCCAAAGAAAATGAAAGACCAACTTATTTATAGAAAGAAAATAAAAACATAAGGCATCTTTATGTAGTAGTACTGGACCCATCTGTCCCCTAAATAGTGTATCTACTGTCGATCAACAGTATATCTACTGTTGGTAGTACCTTTTACTATTCAAGTTGTTGCGTCCTTTCCTTTTAATCTAAATATGAAATCTGCCGTTTGTTGTAGCGTATCTCCACAGGGTTGAGGTGTATCATCTTGTGCCTTATCACTCGTTTCACTTCTCATAGAAGTGTTAGATTTCTCGTAGTGGGTGATATTAAGGAGAATTCCTTCAGACTTCATCCAAATATTCATTTATCATTTCTTCTTAGTTTCCATCTTGAATGGAAATCCTCCTGGCAATATGCTAAACGTAGTTATCAGCGATTCCTCCCTTATAGGGATTAGTACCACAATCTTGAATTTTCTAGGTAATAAAGTCCAGTAATTCTTGGCCATATAATGTCTTAGTCTTGGGATCTTTTTTCATTAACTTGTTCCAAAAATTGTTGTAATAAGTCCGATATAAACATGGAATTTGTTCCTCGGTAAAACCTACTTCTGGGGTCCATTTATGGATCCAGGGAATAGAGAATTCTTTGAAAAAATAGATCTGTTCAATTTGATCTATATAACAAATATGATCAGTGTGGTATAAATTATTAATGTCTGGTGAAACCTTAACCTATTCTTTGTATAGTTTTAAAAAGGGATCCGACAAATCTTTGTAGTTGGACCGTGGTATGAACACTAGTTTAAGAACCAATTAGGGATTGGTTCAGCAAATATCTTTGCACAAACCTTAATAAACCAAGTATGCTTGTGCCTCTCATTTTTATAGTAGAGGACTTTACTGAAGACATTAATATAATCCCAATATGTAAAGCTAGTGGGAACCTTGTTTAGGCTGATCTGCCTTTCTTTTATTAAGGAAATACCCCAATCTTCTATAGAAATAATCTTCTTAATAATTATTTTGGAGAAGTTATAAACGTTCTAGCTGGTGTTGTATCCTGAGAAGTGCTGAAATTCAACACTACCAGAACTTATCAGAATGGTCTTGTCACTACTAAAAAAAACAGTGAATACCGATCTAAAAATTTCTGACCTCAAAAGGAGGTCGGTAATTTCTGACCTCCGGAGGTCAATATTTACAAGTAGTCGGTTTTTATGTAAAATAAAGCGGGAAAACCAAATTTCGACCTTCAGAGGTCGGAATTTTTCCCAGAAAAAATGAATTACAATAAAAACCGACCTCTTGATGTCGGTATTAAACAAATAAATCTCAATTAAATATAAAAAACAAATAATACCGACTTCAGTATGTCAGTAAAATTAAATAGTATGTAAAAAATAAATTAATATAAAATACCGACCTCATGAGGTCGGTATTTTTTATATTTAATTGAGAAAATAATACGGACATCAAGCGGTCGGTTTTTATTTCTGGGAAAAATTCCGACCTCCTGAGGTCAGAATTTGGTTATTTTGCATAAAAACCAACTTCTTGAAGTCGGTTATAATACCGACATCTGAATGTCGGTAAAATTAATAGTATGTAATTAAAATACCGACCTCATGAAGTCGGTATTTTTTCTAATTACTATTAATTAAAGTGACNTTCCCAGAAAAAATGAATTACAATAAAAACCGACCTTAGGAGGTCAGAATTTCAAAAATACAAAAATTAAAATACCGACCTCCGGAGGTCAGAATTTCAACATTACAAAAATAAAAATACCGACCTCCGGTGGTCAGAATTTCAACATTACAAAAATAAAAATACCGACCTCCGGAGGTCAGAATCTCAAAATGCAAAAATAAAAATACCGACCTCTGGAGGTAGGAATTTAAAAATTGAATATTCCGACAAAAAATAAAAACTGACCTCGAGAGGTCAGTAAATACCGACCTCCAGAGGTCGGTATTGAATAGCGACCAAGCTTTTTCCGACCTAAGCTGGGATGTCAATTTTAGGTCGGTATTTCAGGGAATACCGACCTCCGGAGGTCGGTATTCACTGTTATTTTATTAGTGTGTAGTACGAGTGGGATTTATATGATTCACCTGAAAAATATAATTCGTTAATCAGATAGCGTTGGAATATTTTCCATGGTTCATCTTTCCTTTGAATCTCAACGTTTTCTAAAAGAAATATTATTTCTTTCTTTGCTACCTTTTCGTACGATTTGATATCATCAATATCGTCCTTAGCAATGGAGGCAAAAGTATCACCCTTCTGCTTCTGGGACAAATAGGCCTCTAACTCTGCATATAATGGGCTATCTTCTAGAATATCTTCAGGATGTACGAACGATGATGCTGTATTTTGAGATATTTTTTAGCTTATCAAGCTCATTTTTCCTCGCTGTAGAATCAGGGAGTTTGACGAGGATCCGTATGATGATCCTTACGATGATCCTGGGGATGATCTTCCCCTTCCACGTCGGTTATTTCCATTGCCTCGACTCTTGTTTACCCAAGGAGGGTCCATCCTACAAACAAAACATGTTGTTTTAGGCATCAAAGGCATCAGGGAAAGGCCAAAAGAATCATAGTAATTCTGATAATAATAATTTTTCTCATCAAAATTGATGACTTCTTCAATATTATTAATTGTAAAGATATCCATCACCATATGTTTTATGAGTTTCCATAGAATATGAGCTCCTGTACATCTCGGTAGAGTAGAACTACTTTCAATATTGTAACCAGTTTTATCAGTAAAGAAAGGGGCTAAAAACCTCATTGTTATGAAGAAAGATATTTAGTTAATAACAAATCTGGAAGAGAGTTATCACTTCCCTTTTTATAATGTATTTCGAAATCAAATGGGGCTAACTATGCTTCCCACCTGGCGAAAATTAATTTTGATGCATCATGATTGAAATCTTTATCAAACTTATATTTTACCGATTGCGCGTCAATTTTTATCAAAAACTCCTGATTGTATAAGTCATCCTGAAATTTTAATACGCATTTAATGATAGTTAACATTTCATGTGCTACCGTGGCATATTTTTTCTGAGCATCGCTTCATTTTACAGAATGAAATCGAATCAGAAATTCATTTTTATCATGCGGATTGATTTGTTTCAATATTCCTCCATAGCCAATGTTAGACGCATCTGTCTCGACAATCTTTTGCCAAGCCGAGTTAGCAAGAGTTAACAAGGCAATGATTTAACACGAAGCTTAATATTTTTTACCAAGTTGGTGAGAATATCAGTCCAAGGTGTTTTATGATCCTTTATGAGCCTGTCATATTGAGGGGCAAAATCACGAGATAAATTTCTGTAAAATGGGGAAATATAAGAAAGAGCGCAAAGATAGGAGAGCCTTTCTTAAGTCTAATAGATTTACCAAGAATAGGTCTAAGCAAGAGCTCGCCAAAATTAATTGTTATAGGTGTGGAAATTTCGGTCACATAGCACCCAACTGTAAGCTTGAAAGGCTGAAGACCTTAGAACTCGATGAGGAGATTCATGACAAGGTTTATAGTTTCTTATACACTTCTGGTTCTGAGTCTGATTATGATTCTGATTCAGTTCTGAAGAAGAGATCGAGTTGCTTGATAATTCTGATAATAATCAGCCTGCTAATATGAATACATGCAATGCTTGTTATGGTAATATTTGTTCTTGTGAAAATGATGAATTTTATAAATTACAGTCTCAATTTGAAGATTTGAATATTAATACTATTACTTCTGACAACGTATTAGAACTTTTGAAAGAAGTAACTAATAATAATCTTTGTGAAAAAATTATTCAATTAGCTGTTAATAACAATGCTAGTTCTTCAAAAAATGTTGAAATACAAAAGAATGATTTTGAATTTGAATATCCTGCTCCTTATTCTTTGTCTGAAGTTAATAATTAACTTAATAAACAACCCAGTTCTACAAGAGATTCGTCTTTTGATGATTTAAATATTGAAGTTGAAATTTTATAAAATGAGATTAAATCTCTAAAACAAAATCAAATGATTTGTGATCATCATCTTACTCAGATTGAAATTGTGCATCTCTTGCAAAACCTTTTAATCTTGATCCCAGAAAAGGTATGTTTTAAGGAATGATGCAAATTGTTACTGCTCATAAATGGTATGTTAAATATACCATATTGATTGATAATACTTTTTCTATAACTGATATTGCTATGATTGATAGTGGCGTAGATGTTAGTTGTATTCAAGAAGGTCTTGTGCCTACCAAATATTTTGAAAAAACAACTCATATTGTTAAATCTGCTTCTGTACATCATTTAGATATAAAGTATAAATTGCCTAATACTCGCATTTGCCAAAATAAAGTTTGCATTCTACACTTCTTTTTCTTGGTTAAAAATCAGTTATACCCTCTAATTATACTTGGAACACCTTTTATAAATACTATTTATCCTTTTAATAGCATAAATGCTAAAGGATTTTCGGCTACTTATGAAGATAGAGATATTAGTTATACTTTATATCACTGATCCTGTTTCTCGTGATATTAATGCTTTAATTAATATGAAACAAAAGCATGTTGATTCTTTGCAACTTGAATTATTTAGTATGAATATATTTGATACTTTGAAATCAACTAAAGTACAGGAAAAAATTAAATTGATTTCTGAACAAATTGTTGTTGATATTTGTGTTGATCATCCTAGTGCTTTTTGGAATCGTAAAAAGCATATTGTTACTCTTCCATATGAAGATAATTTTTCTGAGAATGATATTCCAACTAAATCTCGTCCTTTCCAGATGAACACTTAATTGGTAGAATTCTACAAGAAAGAAATTGATAATTTGTTACAAAAGGGTTTGATAAAACCTTCAAAATCTCCTTAGTCTTGTACTGCATTCTATGTTAATAATGTTGCAAAAAAGGGAACGATGTGTCCCCAGGTTGGTAATTAATTATAAACCATTAAATAAGTATTTAAAATGGATTAGGTATCCTATTCCAAATAAAAGAGATTTATTATATAGATTATATGATGCCAATATATTCTCAAAATTTGATTTAAAATCAAGTTATTGGCAAATCCAAATATTTAAAGAGCATTCTTATAGAACAAGTTTTAACGTCCCTTTTGGACAATATGAATGGAATGTTATGCCATTTGGTTTAAAAAATGCTCCTTCTGAATTTCAGAAAATTATGAATGATATTTTTAACCCATATTTGGATTTTATCATCATTTATATTGATGACATTTTGGTATACTCAAAAACATTTGAAATGCATATTAAGCACTTAGACATTTTCAAAACAATTGTTATACAAAATGCTTTGGTGATTTCTAAACCAAAAATGAGTTTGTTTCAAACAGATGTTTGATTTTTAGGACATCATATTTGTCAAGGAAAAGTCACTCCAATTCAAAGAGCTATTGACTTTGCTTCAAAATTTCCTGATATTGTTACGGATCGAACTCAATTTCAAAGATTTTTGGGAAGCTTGAATTATATTTCTCCCTTTTATAAAAATTTATCTCGAGATTTAGCCCCTTTATATGACAGGCTAAAAAAGGATCATAAATCACCTTGGACTGATAGTCATACTGCTTTGGTAAAAGATATTAAACTTCGTGTTCAATCTTTACATTGTTTAACCCTTGCTAACCCTGCTTGGCAAAAAAATTGTAGAGACAGATGCGTCTAACATTGGTTATGGTGGAATATTGAAAGAAATTAATCCCCGTGACAAAACTGAATATTTAATCAGATTTCATTTGGAGAAATGGAGTGATGCCCAGAAGAAATATTTAATCGTGAAATGCGTATTAAAATTTCAAGATGATTTATATAATCAGAAGTTTTTAATAAAAACTGATGCTCAATGTGTGAAGTATATGTTCAACAAAGATTTTAAGCATAATGCATCAAAATTAATTTTTGCTAGGTGGCAAGCTCAGTTAGCACCTTTTGATTTTGAAATTCATTATAAAAAGGGAAGTGATAACTCTCTTCCAAATTTCTTATCTAGAGAATATTTATCTGCACAATGAGTTTTCTATCTCCCTTCTTTACTGAAAAAACCTTGATTACTATATTAAAGGTGATTCCTCTCAATAGAGATGTACAAGAGGAAATCTTATGAAAAATCATAGATAGTATGATGAGAGACACATCTCAGGTATTCTTTATTGTGAAGAAGTCGTCGATTTTGACGACGAAAATTATTATTATAGTAATTATTATGCATTCGAATAAAACAAAATGTTTCGTTTGTAGGATGGACCATCCTTGGGTAACCAAGGCTAGAGGCAGGGGAAATTATAGAGGAAGGAGAAGATCATCCCCAGGATCGTCATACGGATCCTCATCCAGCTCTCCAATTATACATATAGGAGGAATGAGCTTGATAAGTGCCAGAATTCCTCAGAAGCAGGCTTCTTCTTTGATACATCTGGATTATATTTCAGAAAATAATCCATTATACGCACAATTGCAGGCGTATCTATCTCAGAAGCAAAGTGATACTTTTGCATCTATCGCTATAGAAGAGGTTGATGATATTAAATCGTATGAAAATGTATCAAAGAAAGAAATGATATTTCTTTTAGAAAACTCTGATATTCAGAGAAAAGAAGAATCCTGGAAGATATTCCAACGATATATAGTTAATGGATTATATTTCCCGGGTGAGTCATACAAAACCCGATCTTATTATGAGACAATTCTAATAAACACACGTAGTGCGGAATTCCAGCACTTCTCAGGATACGACAACAGCGAGAATGTTTATAACTTCTCCAAAATGATAATCAAGCAGGTTATATCCGTTGAAGAATGGGGCATATCCATAATGACAGAAAGGCAGATAAGCCTAAATAAAGTCTCTATGAATTTTACATATTGGGACTATATTCATGCTTTTGATAAAGTCCTCATTTACAATAATGAGAGACACAAGCATACATGGTTCATTAAAGTATGTCCAAAGATATTTGCAGAACTGTTACCTAACTGGTTCTTAAATTGGTGGTCATACCACGGTCCGACAATTAAGATTTTACTTGATCCATTTCTTAAGATACAAAGAATGGGTTAAAATTTCACCAAATCTTAACGAATTATATCATGTAGATCATATCTATTACATTGAAAGAATTGAACAAATCTATGTTTTCATTGAATTCTAGATCATGTTGATTCATAAATGGACTCCGGAGGTGGGATTTACAAAAGAACAAATCTCCTGTTTATATAGAACTTTCTATAATAATTTCTGGGATAAACTAATGAAAAAGGATCCCAAGACAAATTCGTTATACAAACAAGAATTATTGGATCTCATTGAAAGAAGGATTCAAGAATACAGTCTTATTCCTCAAAAAGGAATTATACAAGATAGCTCTGTCCGGCATATTGCCTGAAAAATATCCAGTCAAGAGGGAGATAAAGATAAGATGATTAATAATTATCTCGAAGAAGTTAGAAGGAATTTACTTCTTAACATTACTCAATACGAGAAATCAGACACCTCCATGCGAAGTGAAGAGTGATGACGTCACGTATATACAAGAGGCTCAATTATGTGAACCTACTTTAGAAGATGCGCTGACAAAAGCGGAAGATTTCCTCCGCAAACTAAAAGGAAAAGACGACAATTTGTAAAAGCTTATCTTCAACAGAAAAATCCACTATCAACAATAGAAACACTGTTGATCAACAGTAGATAAATTTTTACTATATATATATGGGACCCATTGATAAGGGACCCTCGGTCACTGTAGATAGATTCATTTTCTTTTCTATAAATAAGTTTGATTTGTAGTATAGAGAAGTAGGTTTTAGATAAACGCTCTCTCCTTTCTCTCCCTATTGTAAATCTCAGATCTAAGTCGTGACTATGTCCGGCTAAAGTATCATATCTATGTCGGATAACTAACTTCATTTTTATATCTACCATGAAAGATCTAGACTTTATCAATGTATAGATAAATTTACATATGGTTTCTTGACTTGGTTCAGAGATGGTGGTATAGTCAGATTTAATACAACAAGTTATTGGCTTTGTCTTAGTGACTTCGTCTAGCCAGCCGTGGTTTTATGCCCGTTATTGAGTTGAAAAAAGGCGCCTATACCCGGTTAGAATTGCTAGACACATGGGCTCAATAACAATACGTATTGAATCTCGACAAACCCCTTGCTCGGGTAAAAGGATTAGATCCTTCCATACAGTCATAAAAATATATTAAATTTATATATATTTCAAAAAGTTTGGATGCTATGCTAGACTAGATTAATGATAACCGATTATTAACTATCACCAGTTATCAGAGATCATGTCAAAGTGGTATCAGAGGCTAGGAACTTTCATGGTAAATACGAGATTGATGTGAAGTGTTCGGCATAGATATGCCCTATTGATCATGGATCTAGGAGATACGAATACTAAAAGTACTAGATTAGAAGAGGTAGATATACCTCAAAACCTTGATTTGTTAAACAAATGGAGTATTCCAAAAATTGATATTAAAACCATTTATGATTATGGTTGGTTTGATAAAATCTCTCATAAGCAATTGATTAAAACTACTGACCAATTGTTGACGTTAAATTTGTCCGAACAGACTATTCGTTTGCTAAATAAATGAGATATTGATTTATATAAATTACAATATAAGTTCTTGCATATTGGCATGGTTCAGATCTCTTTTAAGCCATTAACTCTTAAAGGGTTACCACAAACATTTTTAGCTGCTCTTCGTGATGTTACAAATTTAAATTTTTGATAATCTTTGATGGGTTCTATAGAGTCCACGGTGGCATATGGGCCAGTGTACTTCAATACTCAGCCTAATTTGCAGTTATCTTTTACTGACTCTAACATTCTTGATGCTTTAACTTTGAATGTTAAAACGCATGGTTATAATTATGCACCTGAATCTGAATTGATTTGCTTATCTTATAGAATCTATTTTAAATTGCTTGCTACGTTAAACCCAAGATGTAAGTTATATGATACATCTGATCAAACTATTTTAGTAGAAACTAATTTTGCTAAATCTAAGGTCACTACTAGAAGACCGATAAAATAGGAAGAATTAATTTTCCAACTACTTGGACTTTAGATTCTGTTATACCTCTTGAACAGATGATCGATTATGTCACTAATTCAGAATATTCTCATATTACTCAAAATTCTGACAATAAGATTTGTTTTCAGTTTGATTAAAAGACAGTCTCGTATAATAGACATTCATTTTCTGATAGAAGATTGCTTGCTATCCAACATATTTTACCGATTAAACTGGTTTACGGTCCAGCTCATAATCGTGCTTCTTCTTTGCATACTATATCTTCTATTATATCTACTGATAAAAATAAAAATAAAACTAAAATTGATCCTCGTTTGAATATTGCTAGGGCCAATGATATATTGTCTTATATTTCTGATAAGGATATTCCTTCTGCATCCGAAATGGATTTTAATCCTAATGATACTTAATGATGGATGCACACCAGATTGATTAAAGTCTAGGTTCCCTGGCATGAAAATATGTTCAAAATGAATTTTCAAGTGATAAATGNTCCTCGTTTGAATATTGCTAGGGCCAATGATATATTGTCTTATATTTCTGATAAGGATATTCCTTCTGCATCCGAAATGGATTTTAATCCTAATGATACTTAATGATGGATGCACACCAGATTGATTAAAGTCTAGGTTCCCTGGCATGAAAATATGTTCAAAATGAATTTTCAAGTGATAAATGGAACCGGTTTAAAACGTGGTTTTTTGACACTTATAGTGCTGATGACCTTAATAATATTTCTCAAGAGTTTTATGATACTTGTGCTTTTCATAATCAAATTATGTTCTTTGTACCTTGGTTTATAACAATTTATCTGCCTTTATTCACCCATGTTCTTGAGCGATCTTATAAAGATGAATCAACTAATATTGTCAAAGCTATTTATCCTTCTCAGGCATCTTTTGTTTTACCAAATAATACTGGTATTACTTTTACTGCCTTTCAAATTTGTTTTGAAGAAGATGTTGTGGCAGTCAGCATCAATGAGATCCAATAATTCTTGTTCGTATAACGACTTTGTCTTGGGATATAAGTTGTAATTTATATTGCATCCATATGTGAACCTACTTCAGAAGATACGCTGACAAAATCGAAAGATTTCCTCCGCAAATTAAAAGGAAAAGAAGACAACCTATAAAAGCTTATCTTCAACAGAAAAAGCCACTATCAATAGTAGAAACACTGTTGATCAACATTAGATAAAATGTTACTGTATATATGGGACCCATTGATAAGGGACCCTCGGTCACTGTAGATAGATTCCTTTTCTTTTCTATAAATAAGTTCCATTTGTAGTGTAAAGAAGTTTGTTAGAGAAAAACGCTCTCTACTTTCTCTCCCTATTGTAAATCTCTCTGAGTTTTGTAAAGTTTCCTGTTTACCAGAGATCGTCCGAAAATAAATAAATTGTTCATAGTTCGGTAAAAAAAAAGAGTTTGGATGCTATGCTAGACTAGATTAATGATAACCACGTGGACTACCGCTAGTTATCGGATATCCTGTCAAAATGGTATCAGAGCCTCTTGTATATCCGCGACGTCATCACTCGCTTCACTTCGCATGGAGGTGTCTGATTTCTTGTATTGAGTAATGTTAAGAAGTAAATTCCTTCTGACTTCTTCGAGATAATTATTAATCATCTCATCTTTATCTTCCTCTTGAATGGATATTTTTCTGGCAATATGCCGGACGAAGCTTTCCTGTATAATTCCTTTTTGAGGAATAAGACAGTATTCTTGAATCCTTCTTTCAATGAGATCCAATAATTCTTGTCCGTATAACGACTTTGTCTTGGGATCCTTTTTCATTAGTTTATACCAGAAATTATTATAGAAAGTTCTATATAAACAGGGGATTTGTTCTTCTGTAAATCCCACCTCCAGAGTCCATTTATGAATCCATGGGATCGAGAATTCAATGAAAAAATAGATTTGTGCAATTCTTTCAATGTAATAGATATGATCTGTACGATATAATTCGTTAAGATTTGGTGAAATTTTAACACATTCTTTGTATAACTTAAGAAATGGATCAAGTAAAATCTTAATTGTCGGACCGTGGTATGACCACCAATTTAAGAACCAGTTAGGTATCAGTTCTACAAATATCTTTGCAGATACTCTAATGAACCATGGCATATTTCTTTCGGGCATCGCTCCATTTCCCAAAACGAAATCTGATTAAATATTCAGTTTATTCATGGGCATAAATTTGTTTCAATATTCCACCATAACCAATGTTAGACGTATTTGTCTGTACAATTTTTTGCCAAGCAGGGTTAGCAAGGGTTAAACAAGGTAAAGATTGAACACGAAGTTTAATAACTTTTACCAAAGCAGTATGACTATCAGTCCAAGGTGATTTATGATACTTTTTTAGCCTGTCATATAAAGGGGCTAAATCTCGAGATAAATTTTTATAAAAGGGAGAAATATAATTCAAGCTTCCCAAAAAGCTTTGTAATTGAGTGCGATCCGTAATAATATCAGAAAATTTTGAAGCAAAGTCAATAGCTTTATAAATTGGCATGACATTTCCTTGACAAATATGATGTCCTAAAAATCGAACACCTGTTTGAAACAAACTCATTTTTGGTTTAGAAATCACCAAACCATTTTGTATAAGTGCTTAAAATGCATTACAAATGTTTTTGAGTATACCAAAATGTCATCAATATAAACAATGAGAAAATTCAAATATGGATTAAAAATATCATTCATAATTTTGTGAAATTCAGAAGGAGCATTTTTTAAACCGAATGGCATAACATTCCATTCATATTGTCCAAAAGGGACGTTTAAAGCTGTTCTATAAGAATGCTCTTTAAATAATTGGATTCGCCAATAACATGATTTTAAATCAAATTTTGAGAATATATTGGCATCATATAATCTAGATAATAAATCTCTTTTATTTGGAATAGGATACCTAATCCATTTTAAATATTTATTTAATGGTTTATAACTAATTACCAACCTGGGACACCTCGTTCCCTTTATGCATCATTATTAACATAGAATGCAGTACAAGACCAAGGAGATTTTGAAGGTTTTATCAAACCCTTTTGTAACAAATTATCAATTTCTTTCTTGCAGAATTCTACCAATTCAGTGTTCATTTGGCAAGGATGAGATTTAGTTGGAATATCATTCTCAGAAAAATCATCTTCATATGGAAGAGTAACAATATACTTTTTACGATTCCAAAAAGCACTAGGTTGATCAGCACAAATATCAACAACAATTTGTTCAGAAATCAATTTAATTTTTTCCTATACTTTAGTTGATTTCAAAGTATCAAATATATTCATACTAAATAATTCAAGTTGCAAAGAATCAACATGCTTTTGTTTCATATTAATTAAAGCATTAATATCACGAGACACAGGATCAGTGATTAAAATATAACTAATATCTCTATCTTCATAAGTAGCCGAAAATCCTTTAGCATTTATGCTGGTAAAAGGATAAATAGCATTTGCAAAAGGTGTTCCAAGTATAATTGGAGGGTATAGCTGATTTTTAACTAAGAAAAAGAAGTATGGAATGCAAAATTTATTTTGGCAAATGCGAGTATTAGGCAATTTATACTTTATATCTAAAGCATTCCCAGAAGCAGATTTAATCATATGAGTTGTTTTTTCAAAATATTTGGTAGGCACAAGACCTTCTTGAATACAAGTAACATCTACGCCACTATCAATCATAGCAATATCAGTTATAGAAAAAATATTATAAATCAATATGGTACATTTAACATAACAATTATGAATAGTAACAATTTGCATTATTCCTAAAAACATACCTTGTCTGGGATCATGATTGAAAGTTTTTGCATGTGTATTATCTTCAACAATATTTTTACCTTTGTTATGCAGAGTTTCAAGCTGAGTAAGACGATGATCACAAATCATTTGATTTTGTTTTAGAGATTTCATCTCATTTTATTAATGTTTCAACTTCAATTTTTAAATCATCAAAAGACGAATCTCTTGTAGAAGTGGATTGTTTATTAAGTCGATTATTAACTTCTAACAAAGAATAAGGAACAGAATATTCAAATTCAAAATCATTCTTTTGTTTTTCAACATTTTTTGAAGAACTAGTGTTGTTATTAACAGCTAATGGAATAATTTTTTCACGAAGATTATTATCAGTTACTTCTTTCAAAAGGTATATTACATTGTCAGAAGTAATAGTATTAATATTCAAATCTTCAAATTGACAGTGTAATTTATAAAATTCATCATTTTCATAGGAGCAAATTTTACCATAACAAGCATTGAATGTATTCATATTAGCAGGCTGATTATTATCAGAATTATCAAGTAACTTGATCTCTTTTTTAGACCCTGAATAAGAATCGTAATCAGACTCAGAACCAGAAGTGTATAAGAAACTAACAACATTGTCATGAATCTCCTCATCGAGTTCTAAGGTCTTCAACTTTTTAAGCTTACAGTTGGGTGCTATGTGACCGAAATTTCCACACCTATAACACTTAATTTTGGCGAGCTCTCACTTAGACCTATTCTTGGTAAATCTATTAGACTTATGAAAGGATCTTCTATCTTCGCGTTCTTCCTTAGATCTATGTCTACACCTCTTTTTTCTATAAGGTTTATCAGGATTGAATTCTCTAGAATCCCTATGCTTCTTCTTCTTACTATTAGCAGAAGTATCAGGTAACCCAAACTAGGTACAAAAGTCTCCTAACTGAGATCTTTCTCTAAGCTTATCCATCTTAAGCTGTCTGGATAATTTCAATTCATTACATAAGTTTATACCTTCTTGAGCACAAACTCCTATCAACTTACCATAGTTGTAAGTGTTGTGAGGAATTTCTCCTTGATTATTCCTTAGAGTTTTGATAACTCATTCAACAAATAAAGGGGGAAGTCCATCTATAAACTTAGTTTTCCAATGCTCAAGACGGTTTTTGGGTAGTTCCATCACCCTACTAATATAAGTATCTTTATACCATCTGAATTCTCCCAAGTGTCTACATCGTAGACCGTTTAATAAAGTACGAACAGTCTCATACTGATTGGTAAATCCACCATTCAAATGTTCTAAGTCAGTTAAGACGAAGGTAAAAACTGTGTCTTCCTTATTTCTTACTAAAGTCATGCCCAAGTTATCAACAACTTCGTTGTCAGTTGTAGCATTTACCATAACAACTTTTACCTCAAAAGCACATATAATTATCCCACCAACCTCTGAGTTGGTTAGTAAACCTTGCAATAAACATTTTACAAATATTTCTATCTGTATTTTTTACATTTTTACATATAGTAGCATACATAAGTATTCTATGAACAAGAATAGTCAGCTGTCGATCAGTCAATCCATCAAGATTCCATTCATAAATTTCAGACCCACTATAAGAGGTATTAGTCTGATTCCAGTCTCGTTCCTCTATTAGCACATCTTGAGGACTTGGCCTGGAATAATAAGTTTGCATGCTAGGTTTATGAGCGAATTTAGTATTACCGCTATTCTTCAATGGGTAACCACATAGTTTTTTAAATTCTAAAGCAACATGATTTTTTAAATCAAAAGTGGTTTCCATTTCATCAACATAATCTTTTGACAAATCCATAGGTTTAGCACTGAATTCTGAAAACATTTTATTAAGAAATTCTTCTAGATCATAAAGTGGTTAAAATACGAAATCCTGAATCTCAGGTGGCCTTTGGACATGAGTAGAAAGGTCTTCTAATTTATTTCTCGAAGTAGAAGCCTTTTCAGAAGTTTTTAAATCAGATTTTATTCGAATTATCAAAGCAGTTAACTTATCCAATTTTTTATCAAGCGAACTAATATGTTCACCTAAAACTTTAACATAAAGTCCCAAATAATTATTTTGAGAAATCAAATTATTAATCTCATTGATGCTGACTGTCGCAAAATCTTCTTAAACAAATTTTTGAAAGACAGTAAAAGTAATACAAGTATTATTTGGTAAAATAAAAGATGCCTGAGGAGGATAAATAGCTTTGACAATATTACCTGATTCATCTTTATAAGATCGCTCAAGATCATTGATGAATAAAGGCAGATAAGTGGTTATTGATACGCTCAAATTACACCTCCCTAAAGAAGTATAAACGATCGTTATCAAGTAAAGAACCCAACTTGTAGGTTGGGGTCGATCCCACGAGGAAAATGGTTTAGACTTTTCTTTAACCAATAATTATATTCAATTAGCCAAAGTATTTCCAGAAACAAGAAATAAAAAGAGGGGTTTGTGAAACAAATTGGAAGAATTCAGTAAGTAATCAATAAACACAAGTCAATTTTGGTTGTTATCAAGATGAGAAAATTAACTAGGGTAGATGTGTTCCCCACAAGCTCATAACGCAGTAATCCTAGTAAACGCAATCCTTTCCTAGTGTATTACATGCAAAGTGATAAGTTAGGTATCTCTAAATCCTTGATCCGGCATCTAGAGAATTTCACCCCGCACCTTGATCCGACTATGTGTGTATAATTTACTAACCCTTACCTTT
>NC_064293.1:25305506-25317755 GCF_019186545.1 Solanum stenotomum | reverse complement strand
GTCCGTAGATCACCTCCGTGAATGCCCTGTTTCTGCATTTCTTTCAGCTGTCTCTATACTTCCGCACCTGAACATCTTTCCTGCAAAACATGATAAAAACACATAAAAACCAATATAAAAAGGCCTTAGACACACACAACTTGTAAGTGAAATGTATTAGAAATACCGTAAAATCATGGTATATCAACACCCTCAACTTAAATTCGTTGTTTGTCCTCTAGCGCCGCACTACAACTCTAAACGACACTTGTATAGATGCAAGCATTTTCAAACCCAAGCAATCACATAGCTCTCTACCTTCCTCATTGTTCGGGTGCACATTCGTTCTCTTAGACTCGACAAGCTAATTCATGTGGATCACACCATGACACAGATTGACCAACTGACACACAACATACACCTTCTCACTATCACCAAAGTACAAAATTTCTGACAATGTAATTAGTGCCCTTACTTCAAACGAAATCCCCTTTTCCCAAGAATGAATGACATTCATGGTACAAGGATTTATTAAACACTCACGCTCAGAAGTAATTTCAAATACAGTTAGTGCTCAATGCCATAAGCTTGCCCTTACTTTCACTGCTTAGACTCTCCAAAATAGACTCTAGGATCACTATAGGACTTTCTTGGCTTGTAACGTAGGCTCAGGGTCAGGTGTGGTACATTTGGGTACTACTTAGTGACTTTCTGCCCTCCTTGACGTTACACTCGGCTTTCAACCTCTTTTTGCCGTATTTTTGTCATCCTATCATTTTACTTTCTTTCCCTTAATTTTCTTCAACCACGAATGTGACTTCAGACTTTGTAGCTCTTTTAGCTCTTTTTACTTTTATTTTATTTTTTTCTTTTAGCTTTGAACAAGTCACATCCTTTCTTTTCTCTTCTTTTTTTTTCTCTTTTCATACCCATTTTTCTTTCAGTTCCCTCTTTCATAGCCACCCTCAACTTATGGATTTTCCATTAGTTGAGGTACACAATACCAGATGTCAGGTCAGGGCCATGATTGAAGTTACTTTATACATTAGCCACCCTCAAATTAGGCTTTTGGCCTAAGTCGAAGTGCACATGTCCAAGGAGGGACCGGGGCCGACATAGTAAATTATGGGAAAGTGAGTTCAGGGTTTAGAAAGAAATGGTTTAATTTTAGGCTCAAATTATTTGGATCAAAGGGAGCATTTATTTCATTTGGCTGAATCCTTCTTTTAGGCGATTTGTGGATTTTTCAAAACAATGGCCTATGATCATTTCCTAACCTCTAGATTGAATTGTCTTAGCAGGACTAACCAGGAAAGTTCTAGTTTTGCACAAAAACTGTTTGAACACTCACCGATTCTCACACTCTTGGCACATATTCCATCATCAGGTTATCAGATTACCCAGTTCAAGTTTCAGCTTAAGTCATGCTATCAAGTTGGTTCATGATTATGTCATACTCAGAGCCAACACATTCAACTAATCGTAGCCTACAAATTCTAACATACGTCCCAAAATCTGGCGGGTATCATAAGCCATCATGCTTCTTTCTTCATCAAGCTTCTACATATATGATCCTAAGACATGCCGGTTCACCAAAAATTAAACAATCTCTTGGGGGAAAAGAACACATGCAAGAAAACCCCAAGAGAAGATTCATGAGTTGGGTTATTCAGACTTCACCCTATCACTCACAATCCATTTACCCCACCCCCAACAAAAATAGATGCAATTGTCCCCAATGCATACAGAAACAGTAAAAGAAAATGGAGTGGGTGAAGCAAACCTGTGGCGCAAAGCGCTGGCAAATCATCAACAAGCAGGGGGTCCGGTTTCCCAGAGCCCGCTGGAACAGTGGTGGTGGCACCCTCAGTAGTGCCCACATCTGCAATCATAGCACTCTCAGTAGTGCTCTCTATCAATCTCCCCGCACCATCAGTGGTGCTCACAATGTCCCTCAAAACAGGTTGAACCTCTGCAACTGGGGCAGAGCTTGATGCCCCTGCAACTCTCTCACGCACCCTCTATTGGCGCAACTCTTTGTCTACAATCGAAGCCCTCCTTGCCTCCTTCGCCTGCCTACGCTGTCTCTTGAGAGCTTTCTCCTCCTCAGTGCGGTGAGACCGGTGCCGCTTGCCTTTGGCATGTGTAGGGGCAAGCTCCTCCTCGGCGGTCCCACTGAATAGAGCATCTAGCACTGTATCATCAGCCAGTGCAGTCGGTGCAACCTGAGGCTCAACTGAAGGTGCGGCAAGGATGGCATCAATGTCAGTTCGGAGGCTGGCTAAGTTAGCCTGCAAAGTAGAGAGATCTATGGCCGGGGCTGATCGCTCGAGAACTCGTAGTTCAAAGGCATCAAGGCGCTTATTAACGGCTTGGACCTTCCGGTCCATAATCTCCTCCATCCTGCGCTCCATTCTGGCCTTAGACTCGGCTAGTGACTTTTGCATCCACGGCTGGATGTGATGCAGCAGGGTGGCCATCTGAGCTTCTAACTTTTGTACTCTGGCCAATGGGACAACAGTAGCTCCTAATTGCGGTGTGGACCGGGAAGAGCTAGGAGCCATACTAGCTGCCTGAGATGAGGAGCCCGGTATAGTGTCGGTATGATCAGGGATGCTAAGGTCATCACCCTATGGCTTCCCTACTGTATCTGCAAGATCGACACCCAAAGGAGGTACCTCAACGTGAGGCTCTCTGTAGGGTGGACTAACTTGTCGCAATACCAGATCGGCACTCCAGAGTCCCTGCACAAATGAAAAATTAGACAGGGGAAGGGGTAGGTGGTAGAGGTCCTGAATGGCCTCTCATGAATCTCTGCCAGCAACATGCGGGCAAAGTCAATCTCAACTCCTGCTACCAATGCCCGCAACCATGACCGCTCTATCCCACGTGACTTGATTATCAGCTTTTGTCAGCGACACTCTGTTACGCACCAGCAACCAAAAGAACTTGGCCACAAAATTTAGTGTGGCCTTTCGAATGCCCAACCGTATAGTGGCGACTCATTCCGCACGCTCGCCATCTGCAGCAATGTACCTGGCCAACCATAGTAGAACAGCCTCTCGCTGCTCAGCATTCCTCTGGAAAGCGCCACTCCGCACGATGTCCCATCTGTAGTCAAACTCAGATGTGTTGAGAGACCAAGAGTGACCCGTTGTAGGACCATAGAGAAAGCGTCTGATCGTGGCAAGTGATATGTCCACCGGGCACCCTCGAACGAAAGTGGAAGTGAGCGGAGCCTGAGCTAGAGGCTTTGACCGCTTGGAAATGGAATCGCGGAGAGTGGCAGCATAGGAAGCATAGAACTCCTGCACAATCTTCTCGCTATATGTCCCTGGGTCTCGAGCTATCCAGTCACACTTGTGAAGGTTGAATAGCCCGTGAATGTCTGGAACAGTGTGCAAGCTCACCGTGAGGACTCTGCGCTCCTCTGTAATTAGTCGAGCCATCTTCTGTTTGTTGTTGACCATCTTAGCATCCAGATAAATTTGCCATTGGCCCTCTACACACCACCGATTTACCTCACCGGCTACAGGAGTGGGGTCATCATTCTGTGGTGCAAGTATAGACTCTGAGCTAGTTGCCTCATCAGACGAGGCTTCTTGGTCATTCTCTCCAGACCCTGTGGATGATTTGGCATTGGACCCTGTAGCATGGGCAGACTCTGATCGTGAAGAGTGGGCAGAGTCAGAGCCTGACGCATGGACAGACTCGGACCCGAACATAGACCCCTCTGAACTGGAAGCAACCGCAGTTGGTGACCCGATCAGTGTGTGCTCCTCATCAGACTGGGAGACAGTGACTACATCGGGAAACACCTTCCGAGGGGTGGCTCTGGTGCCCCGAGGTGCAGCGTGAGAAGTCCTAGGGTTGAGAGGCACATATGTTGGATCAGTGTCGTTGTCTGTGTCCTCATCAATTAACCGAAAACTAGGGGCAACAGATTTTGACTTGCCCCTTTTTGAGTAGGTCACCATCTTCTTAGGTGACATTGTACCTGCGGGAGCGATATTAGTGCCCAAGACTAACCAAAACTAAACTAAGACAAAGTAGAAAGACTATAAACGAACAACAACAAAATCCCAAAAATTTTCAGATAGATGCTACAGTGGTCATCCACGGAGGAGACCTACGGTCTGTAGACTGATCTATAATCCGTGGATCTCTTCCGTGGATCNGAGCCCGCTGGAACAGTGGTGGTGGCACCCTCAGTAGTGCCCACATCTGCAATCATAGCACTCTCAGTAGTGCTCTCTATCAATCTCCCCGCACCATCAGTGGTGCTCACAATGTCCCTCAAAACAGGTTGAACCTCTGCAACTGGGGCAGAGCTTGATGCCCCTGCAACTCTCTCCTCCACCCTCTATTGGCGCAACTCTTTGTCTACAATCGAAGCCCTTCTTGCCTCCTTCGCTTGCCTACGCTGTCTCTTGAGAGCTTTCTCCTCCTCAGTGCGGTGAGACCAGTGCCGCTTGCCTTTGGCATGTGTAGGGGCAAGCTCCTCCTCGGCGGTCCCACTGAATAGAGCATCTAGCACTGTATCATCAGCCAATGCAGTCGGTGCAACCTGAGGCTCAACTGAAGGTGCGGCAAGGATGGCATCAATGTCAGTCCGGAGGCTGGCTAAGTTAGCCTGCAAAGTAGAGAGATCTATGGCCGGGGCTGATCGCTCGAGAACTCGTAGTTCAAAGGCATCAAGGCGCTTATCCATCCTGCGCTCCATTCTGGCCTCAGACTCGGCTAGTGACTTTTGCATCCACGGCTGGATGTGATGCAGCAGGGCGGCCATCTGAGCTTCTAAATTTTGTACTCTGGCCAATGGGACAACAGTAGCTCCTAATTGCGGTGTGGACTGGGAAGAGCTAGGAGCCTACTAGCTGCCTGAGATGAGGAGCCTGGGATAGTGTCGGTATGATCAGGGATGCTAAGGTCATCACCCTATGCCTTCCCTACTGTATCTGCAAGATCGACACCCAAAGGAGGTACCTCAACGTGAGACTCTCTGTAGGGTGGACTAACTTGTCGCAATGCCAGATCGGCACTCCAGAGTCCCTGCACAAATGAAAAATTAGACAGGGGAAGGGATAGGTGGTGGAGGTCCTGAATGCCCTCTCATGAATCTCTGCCAGCAACATGCGGGCAAAGTCAATCTCAACTCCTGCTACCAATGCCCGCAACCATGACCGCTCTATCCCACATGACTTGATTGTCAGCTTTTGTCGGCGACACTCTGTTACGCACCAGCAACCAAAAGAACTTGGCCACAAAATTTAGTGTGGCCTTTCGAATGCCCAACCGTATAGTGGCGACTCATTCCACACGCTCGTCATCTGCAGCAATGTACCTGGCCAACCATAGTTGAACAGCCTCTCGCTGCTCAGCATTCCTCTGGAAAGCGCCACT
This sequence comes from Solanum stenotomum, assembly GCF_019186545.1. Taxonomy (NCBI): domain Eukaryota; kingdom Viridiplantae; phylum Streptophyta; class Magnoliopsida; order Solanales; family Solanaceae; genus Solanum; species Solanum stenotomum. The sequence continues at coordinate 25,312,373 of NC_064293.1, read as the reverse complement.
CCGCACGATGTCCCATCTGTAGTCAAACTCAGATGTGTTGAGAGACCAAGAGTGACCCGTGGTAGGACCATAGAGAAAGCGTCTGATCGTGGCAGGTGATATGTCCACCGGGCACCCTCGAACGAAAGTGGAAGTGAGCGGAGCCTGAGCTAGGGGCTTTGACCGCTTGGAAATGGAATCGCGGAGAGTGGCAGCATAGGAAGCATAGAACTCCTGCACAATCTTCTCGCTATACATCCCTGGGTCTCGAGCTATCCAGTCACACTTGTGAAGGTTGAATAGCCCGTGAATGTCTGGAATAGTGTGCAAGCTCACCGTGAGGACTCTGCGCTCCTCCGTAATTAGTCGAGCCATCTTCTGTTTGTCGTTGACCATCTTAGCATCCCGATAAATTTCCCATTGGCCCTCTACACACCACCGATTTACCTCACCGGCTACAGAAGTGGGGTCATCATTTTGTGGTGCAGGTATGGACTCTGAGCTAGTTGCCTCATCAGACGAGGCTGCTTGGTCATTCTCTCCAGACCCTGTGGATGATTTGGCATTGGACCCTGTAGCATGGGCAGACTCTGATCGTGAAGAGTGGGCAGACTCAGAGCCTGACGCATGGGCAGACTCGGACCCGAACATAGACCCCTCTGAACTGGAAGCAACCCCAGTTGGTGACCCGATTAGTGTGTGCTCCTCATCAGACTGGGAGACAGTGACTACGTCGGGAAACACCTTCCGAGAGGTGGCTCTGGTGCCCCGAGGTGCAGCGTGAGAAGTCCTAGGGTTGAGAGGCACATATGTTGGATTAGTGTCGTTGTCTGTGTCCTCATCAATTAACCGAAAACTAGGGGCAACAGATTTTGACTTGCCCCTTTTTGAGTAGGTCACCATCTTCTTGGGTGCCATTGTACCTGCGGGAGCGATATTAGTGCCCAAGACTAACCAAAACTAAACTAAGACAAAGTAGAAAGACTATAAACGAACAGCAACAAAATCCCAAAAATTTTCAGATAGATGCTACAGTGGTCATCCACGGAGGAGACCTACGGTCCGTAGACTGATCTACAATCCGTGGATCTCTTCCGTGGATCAGGGGGCCTGTCTTATAGGTCGCGGATGGAAACCACGGAAGTGCAGAACGGTCTGTGGATGGACCTACGGACCGTAGTCCACATCCGTGGTTTCACACTTAAGTGAAATTTTTCATGTGCATCCATTTACGAACCCCATCTATGGTCCGTAAATGGGGTATCGTGGATGCCATCTGTGCCAGGTATCATACATTTTTAGCCTTAGTTTTCAACATTAATACAATCTCATCATGCATTTACAACATTAAATTATGCTAGTTCTTCGTTCTTAAGATTCCGACTGATTATTATACCAAACAATTTATACTAGTTGTGGAACCCTAAGTCGAAACTAACATATTGTTTTACGATCACATACAATAATGCTACACAATCACTATCTATCGTTCCAAGGGCATTGTAATTTTCAAGTTTATCATGCAATTTCATCTAACAATTATCCAAGGTCAAGACCCAACTCTCGACTTTCTATATTCAATCTATGAATCGAAATTCAAAGTGAGGGGAAAGTCTATTACCTTACAAGCAACAAGGAGTGGGATGATTGCATGATGACACTAAGCTTAGCAAGACCAAGGAGTCACCTCTTCGTTACTGACCAAACACCGGACCCTTTTTGTTAGATTATGGGATGGGTTGTATTTGAAATGGAAGGGAATTTGGGGAATTATGGAAGGGATGATATTATGGAGGAGTTATGGAGTGATTTAGGGAGATCATGGGATGTTAGAAACGGTTTTGGGAGTAATGGAGGGAAGAGGAATGGTTTAAAACAAATAGGGGGATCCGGGTCGGTCAGACAGCCTGAGGGTATGGACTCACGAGACCCCGTCTACGGTCCGTGAGTCGATCTACGGTCCGTAGGTCAGGCCGTAGATCACTCATACACTTGAAAATTTAGAAACTTACCTGGGATCTACGGGCACCATTTACGGTCCGTTGATGAATCGACGGACCGTCGATTGTGTCCGTAGACTTCTGCACCAAACCATTTTCTGCAGAATTTTTCGTGGTGTACCTGCACATGTAGCAACCAATAGGCTATTCTTTTTACATTTTCTGGACACTCTTTAGACAGAGACCCTATTCTAAGTCTAGCCAACACTAGTACAAAAGTAAAACAACTATAAAATTTGATACGTGGAAGAAATCGAATAGTGTAAACTACTAGAGAAAAACTCTATCCTATCGTTGGCTAGATTGTACATCTTGGGTTGCCTCCTAAGCAGCGCTTGATTTAACGTCGCGGTACGACGCAAGCCTCTTGATTACTCAGACTTCATCAAGATTGTAGGCCTCAATCACTTCTTGCACAGTTTCAGCATTTCCCAAATAGATCTTGATCCTTTGCCCGTTTACCATGAACCTTGTTCCATCCTTTTTTTCCAGCTCAACCGCACCATGGGGAAACAATTTTGCGAGCAAAAATGGTCCGGTCCATTTGGACTTGAGTTTGCCTGGAAACAAGCTCAATCTAGAGTTGAATAGAAGCACAAGATCACCAACCATAAATTCTCGCTTTTCAATTCTTTGATCATGATACCTCTTCATCTTTTCTTTGTACAAGGCTGAACTTTCATAAGCTTTTAGTCGAAACTCATCAAGTGTATTCAAGTCATCTATTCTTTGATTAGATGCGGTGCCCCAATCCAAATTTAACTTCTTCATTGCCCATATCTCCTTATGCTCTAGTTCTACTGGTAAATGACAAGACTTCCCATATACAAGTTGGTAAGGAGACATACCTATGGGGGTCTTGTATGCAGTGCGATATGCCCATAGAGCATCATCAAGCTTCTTTGACCAATTCGTTCTATTGGCATTCACAATCTTCGCCAATATCTGTTTGATCTCTCTGTTGTATACTTCAACTTGACCACTAGTCTGTGGCTGGTAAGGGGTGGCTACATTGTGGCGGACACCATATTTCTCAAGTAGTACCTTGAACAACTTATTACAAAAGTGAGAACCTCCATCGCTAATAATGGCCCTCGGTGTACCAAATTTGGAGAAGATGTTCTTTTTCAAGAAAACGGTGACACTTTTACCTTCATTGTTGGAGAGCGCAACTGCTTCCACCCACTTCGATACATAGTCAACCGCAACAAGAATATACTTCATCCCATATGAACTCACAAATGGACCCATGAAATCAATGCCCCATACATCAAACAACTCTATCACCAATATAGGATTCGTAGGGAGCTCTTGTCTCTTTGAAATCCCTCCTTCTCTTTGGCAACGATCGCAAGACTTGGCGAAATCATGAGCATCTTGGTGGATGGTAGGCCAGTAGTATCAACACTGCAAAATCTTATGTGCAGTCCGAATACCACAAAGATGCCCACCAACAGGCGATGAATGACATGCTTCAAGTACACTCAACATCTCAACCTCGGGCACGCAGTGACGAATCATCCCATCAGCACAACTACGATACAAATAAGGTTCATCCCAAAAGAATTTCTTCACATCATGCATAAACTTTTTCTTTTGGTGAAAAGACAAATCTGGAGGCACAATATCGCTTGCCAAATAATTAGCAAAGTCCGCGAACCAAGGAATCAGATCATGAGAAGCAGCCAATACCTGTTCATCTAGAAGAGCATCATCAATTTTAGCCCTATCTCCAAGCTTTAGCATAGCCTCTTCCTCTAATCTGGACAAGTGATCGGCAACTTGATTTTCGGTTCCCTTTCTATCTTTTACCACAAAATCAAACTCTTGCAGCAACAGTACCTATCTAATCAATCTTGGTTTTGCATCTTTTTTCGCCATCAAATACCTCAATGCAGAGTGGTCAGAATGCACTATGACCTTAGTACCAAGCAAGTTGGAACGAAATTTCTCGAATGCAAAAACCACCTCAAGGAGTTCTTGTTCGGTCACAGTATAATTCTTTTGGGCCACATTTAGAGCTTTGCTAGCATAGTAAATGGGGTGAAGAATTTTCTCTTGCCTTTGACCCAATACTACACCAAGCGCCACTCTACTCGCATCGCACATTACCTCAAACGGTTGTCCCCAATCCGGTGAAATAATGATAGGTGTTGTAACCAACTTCTCCTTCAGCTCTCCAAATGCTCTAAGACAAGCATCATCAAAATAGAACTTACTCTCCTTCTCGAGCAGTTTGCACAAATGATGTGCAATTTTTGAGAAATCTTTGATGAATCGCCTATAAAAACCTGCATGTCCAAGAAAACTTCTAACACCTTTTATTGAAATGGGTGGCGGAAGCTTTTCTATTACCTCAACTTTAGATCTATCAACCTCAATACCTTTCTCTGAAAATATCTACATCATACACCGCTGGAAGGTAGCTGGGGCATTGCATAACCCAAATGGCATCCGTTTGAAAGCAAAAGTCCCATATGGGCAAGTGAAGGTGGTCTTCTCTTGGTCTTCTAGAGCTATAGAGATTTGATTGTAGCCCGAATACCCATCAAGAAAACAATACCAACCCTTTCCTACAAGTCTATCCAACATCTGGTCCATGAATGGCATAGAAAAGTGGTCATTTTCTGTCCACGCATTCAACATCCGGTAATCCATACAAACTCTCCACCCAGTAACAGGCCTCATTGGAACAAGCTCATTTCTTTCATTTGGAACCACAGTCATACCACCTTTTTTGGCACACATTGCACAGGACATACCCAACTACTATCTGAAATGGGATAAATAACTCCCGCATCCAGCCACTTGATGATCTCCTTTTTGACTACTTCTTGCATAGGTTGATTTAGTCTTCTGTGGTGCTCAATACTGGGCTTATGATCTGGCATGAGTTGGATTTTGTGAGAGCAAATACCGGGAGGAATCCCAATGATATCCGCTATAGTCCACCCAATAGCTCGCTTGAATCTTTTTAACATAGTCACCAAGCACTCTACTTGTCCTGCATTCAAATCTGCTGCAATGATGACCGACAAAGTGTTCCTTTTGCCCAAGTATACATACCTCAAATGCGGTGGTAGAGCCTTAAGCTCCAATTTCGGTGCCTCCACAATAGATGGTCTTGCGGGTGGGGACTCGCGATTCTTCATGTCTAATTCATACTTCTTTGGTTTGGGCCCGTATTCACACCTATTGAGCGCGGCTACCGGCTCATCATATTCTTCAATGCCATAACTATCGAAGTTCATAATAACTGCTGCTAGTGCCTCAACGCCTAGTCGCTCTTCAATTTACACTTCTGTCCCAATCTCTACTCTATAAGTTATGGCAGATACTGTTTGGAGCTCACCACTCTACTTCATGAACCTACAAATATTGAAAGTTGCTTCTTTATTATTCAGTCTGAACTTCATCTGTCCCTTTTCCATATCAACCAACGCACGCCCTGTGGCAAGAAATGGTCTCCCAAGGATAATGGAAACCTCAAAATCAACCTCACAGTCAAGAATCACAAAATCTGTCGAAAAAATGAAAGACTCCACTTTCACTAGCACATCATAGAGCACACCAATGGGCCTTTTCACAGTTCGATCGGCCATTAGTAACCACTATGCAGTGGGCTTTGGGTCCCTTAAACCCAACTTCTGTAAATAGGCAAGGGCATGAGGTTGATACTAGCACCAAGATCACACAATGCCTTAGCAAAGTGTAACAACCCTATAGTACATGGGATTGTGAAAGCACCAGGGTCTTCCTTCTTCTGCACAAGAGATCTTGTAGCAATAGCGCTACAATGCTGCAATCTATCATCATCTTCAAAACTCACCGACCTTTTCTTTGTCACCATATCTTTCATAAACTTTGCATACCCAGACATTTGCTCCAAGGCTTCTATCAAAGGAACATTGATAGAGAGTTGCTTCAACATCGTAATAAACCTACGATATTTACCATCCTCGGTCTTCTTCACTAACCTCTGTGGAAAAGGTGGTGGAGGTCTAGGTATGGGGACCACTTTCTGAGATATCTCCGCTTCTTGCTCTGTTGCTTTCTCAGACTCTAGTCTAACCTCTATCACATCATCTTCTTGTCTAATCTAAACTTCCACCACAGACGGCCTAGGTGGATCTATGGTTTGCTTACCCCCTTGAGTAGTAACTGTCATACAATGACCATCATTCTTTGGATTCTGGATGGTGTTGCTAGGAAGAGTGCCAGGTTGACGTGGGTTTACTGTAGTAGACAACTGAGTCATCTGCTGCTCTAGATGCTTTATTGACACTGTATGGGCATCAACATTTTGTCCAATACCAGACAAGTCGCTTCTCATCTCCTTCATATTCTCATTAGTTGCATCAAACCTTCTCATCATCTGCTGCATCATATCTTCAATACGCGCCATATTGCCTCCAGTTTCCCTAGCACCAGATTCCTGATTTTGAGGGGGAACACAAGGTCCAACCCGATCGTTTCTATTGCCATAGTTGTTCCTGTTGTAGTTGTTGTCGCGATTGAAGTTCTCATCCCGGACATAGTGACCCTCTCGGTTGTAATTTCCATAGTTCCGACCTTGGTTCCCTTGACCTTGGCGCCAATTTTCCGTGTTGGATCCTTGGGCATTTGGTCGGAAACCCCCCGTCTGATCATTCACCGCATAAGTGTCCTCTTCATAGTAACACTCCTCAACTGGTGGTGGAGTTCTAGTTAAGTAATTCACAACATTTACCTTTTCTGCTCCTCCGCTCACATGCTTCAATACCAACCGTAACTCTGTCCTCATCTGGGCCATCTCCTCACGAATATCATCTGCAGAGTTGTTATTTGTATTATGAACGGCAAATGTGTTTCTCCCAGTATCTGACCTCCGAGTGCTCCATGCTTTATT
>NC_064293.1:25139338-25303192 GCF_019186545.1 Solanum stenotomum | reverse complement strand
GATCACCTCCGTGAATGCCTTGTTTCTGCATTTCTTTCAGCTGTCTCTATACTTCCGCATCTGAACATCTTTCCTGCAAAACATGATAAAAACACATAAAACCAATATAAAAAGGCCCTAGACACACACAACTTGTAAGTGAAATGTATTAGAAATATCGTAAACTCACGGTATATCAGTTATAAACCAAGGTACGAAGAATATAATATGATTATGCAAAGTGCAAGTGTCATAAAACTCTTGAGAAATATTATGAAGGTCATCAACACTATAAGTGTCAAAAAACCAAGTTTCAAACTGGTTCCATTTATCACTTGAAAATTCATTTTGAACATATTTTCGTGCTAGGGAACCTTACTAAAATCAATCTGGTGTGCATCCATCATTAAGTGTCATTAGGATTAAAATCCATTTTGGATGCAGAAAGAATATCCGTATCAGAAATATCAGACGATATATCATTGGCCCTAACAATATTCAAACGAGGATCAATTTTAATTTTATTTTTATTTTTATCCGGAGGTATAACAGAATCTAAAGTCCAAGTAGTTGAAAAATTAATTTCTAATCGGTCTTCTAGTAGTGATCTTAGATTTAGCAAAAATAGTTTTTACTAAAATAGTTTGATCAGATGTATCATATAACTTACATCTTGGGTTTAACGTAGCAAGTAATTTAAAATAGATTCTATAAGATAGGCAAATCAATTCAGACCCAGGTGCATAATTATAACCATGCGTTTTAACATTCAAAGTTAAAGCATCAAGAATGTTACAGTCAATCAAAGATAACTGCAAATTAGGCAGAGTATTAAAGTATATTGGCCCATATGCCACCGTGGACTCTATAGAACCTATCAAAGATTGTCGAAAATTTAAATTTCTGGCATCACGAAGAGTTGCTAAAAATGTTTCTGGTAACCCTTTAAGAGTTAGTGGCTTAATAGCGATCTGAACCATGCCAATATGCAAGAACTTATATTGTAATTTATATAAATCAATAACTCATTTATTTAGCAAACGAATAGTCTGTTCAGACGAATTTAACACCAACGATTCCTCAGTAGTTTTAATCAATTGCTTATAGGAGATTTTATCCAACCAATTATGTGATAATTTCTAAGGAATAATCAAGGCGAAATTCCTTACAGTAATAATTTATGGGATAAACTAAAGAAAAAGGATCCCAAGACAAAGTTGTTATATGAACAAGAATTATTGGATCTCATTGAAAGAGGGATTCAAGAATACTGTCTTATTCCTCAAAAAGGAATTATACAGGACAACTCCGTCCGGCATATTGCCGGAAAAATATAATTCAAACTTCCCAAAAATCTTTGTAATTGAGTTCGATCCGTAATAATATCGAGAAATTTTGAAGCAAAGTCAATAGCTCTTTGAATTAGCGTGATTTTTCCTTGACAAATATGATGTCCTAAAAATCGAACATCTGTTTAAAACAAACTCAGTTTTGGTTTAGAAATCACCAAACCATTTTGTACAACAATTTTTTTAAAATTGTCAAAGTGCTTAATATGCATTAATGTTTTTGAGTATACCAAAATGTCATCAATATAAAGAATGATAAAATCCAAATATGGGTCAAAAATATCATTCATAATTTTCTGAAATTCAGAAGGAGCATTTTTTAAACCAAATGGCATTACATTTCATTCATATTGTCCAAAAGGGACGTTAAAAGATGTTCTATCAGAATGCTCTTTAAGGATTTGAATTTGCCAATAACCTGATTTTAAATTAAATTTTGAGAATATATTGGCATCATATAATCTAGATAATAAATCTCTTTTATTTAGAATAGGATACCTAATCAATTTTAAATATTTATTTAATGGTTTATAATTAATTACCAACCTGGGGACACCTCGTTCCCTTTCTGCAGCATTATTAACATAGATGCAGTACAAGACCAAGGAAATTTTGAAGGTTTTATCAAACCCTTCTGTAACAAATTATCAATTTCTTTCTTGTAGAATTCTACCAATTCAGTGTTCATATGGCAAGGATGAGATTTAGTTGGAATATCATTCTCAGAAAAATTACCTTCATATGGAAGACTAACAATCTGATTTTTATGATTTCAAAATGCACTAGGATGATCAGCAAAAATATCAACAATAATACATTCAGAAATCAATTTAATTTTTTCCTGTACTTTAGTTGATTTCAAAGTATCAAATATATTCATACTAAATAATTCAAGCTGCAAAGAATCAACATGCTTTTGTTTCATAATAATTAAAGCATTAATATCACGAGAAACAGAATCAGTGATAAAAGTATAACTAATATCTCTATATTCATAAGTAGCCAAAAATCCTTCAATATTTATGCTGGTAAAAGGATAAATAGCATTTATAAAAGGTGTTCCAAGTACAATTGGAGGGTATAACTGATTTTTAACCAAGAAAAATAAGTGTTGAATGCAAACTTTATTTTGGCAAATGCGAGTATTAGGCAATTTATACTTTATATCTAAAGCATGCTAGAGGCAGATTTAACCATATGAGTTGTTTTTTCAAAATATTTGGTAGACACAAGACCTTCTTAAATACAACTAACATCTGTGCCACTATAAATCATAGCAATATCAGTTATAGAAAAGGTATTATTAATCAATATGGTGCATTTAACATACCATTTATGAGCAGTAACAATTTGCATCATTCCTAAAAACATACCTTGTATGGGATCAAGATTAAAAGGTTTTGCAAGAGTATTATCTTAAGCAATAATTTTACCTTTGTTTTACACAGTTTGAATCTGAGTAAGACGATGATCACAAATCATTTGATTTTGTTTTAGACATTTAATCTCATTTTTTTTATTTTTCAACTTCAATTTTTAAATCATCAAAAGACGAATCTCTTGTAGAAGTGGGTTGTTTATTAAGTCAATTACTTCAGACAAAGAATAAGGAGCAGAATATTCAAATTCAAAATCATTCTTTTGTTTCTCAACATTTTTTGAAGAACTAGTATTGTTATTAACAGGTAATTGAATAATTTTCACGAAGCTTATTATTTGTTACTTCTTTCAAAAGTTCTATTACGTTGTCAGAAGTAATAGTATTAATATTCAAATCTTCAAATTGAGACTGTAATTTATAAAATTCATCATTTTCACAAGAGCAAATATTACCATAACAAGCATTGCATGTATTCATATTAGCAGGCTGATTAATATCAGAATTATCAAGCAACTCGATCTCTTCTTCAAACCCTGAATCAGAATCATAATCAGATTAAGAACTAGAAGTGTATAAGAAACTATAAACCTTGTCATGAAACTCCTCATCGAGTTCTAAGGTCTTCAGCTTTTCCAACTTACAATTGGGTGCTATGTGACCGAAATTTCCACACCTATAACACTTAATTTTGGCGAAATCTCGCTTAGACCTATTCTTGGTAAATCTATTAGACTTACGAAAGGCTCTTCTATCTTCGCGCTCTTCCTTAGATATATGTCTAGACCTCCTTTTTCTATAAGGTTTATAGGGATTGGATTCTCTAGAGTCTCTATGCTTCTTCTTCTTACTATTAGCAGAAGTATCAGGTAACCCAAAATGGGTACAGAAGTGTCCTAACTGAGATCTTTCTCTAAGCTTATCTATCTTAAGGTGTCTAGATTACTTCAATTCATTACATAAGTTTATGCCTTCTTGAGTACGAACTCCTATCAACTTACTATAGGTGTAAGTGTTGTAAGGAATTTCGCCTTGATTATTCCTTAGAGTTTTTCTAACTCTTTCAACAGATAAAGGGGGAAGGCCATTTATAAACTTAGTTTTCCAATGCTTAAGACTTTTTTCGGGAAGTTCCATCACCCTACTCATATAAGTATCTTTATACCATCTGAATTCTCCCAAGCGTCTACATCGTAGACCGTTTAACAAAGTACGAACAATCTCAAACTGATTGGTAAATCTACCATTGAAATGTTCTAAGATAGTTAAGACGAGGGTATAAACTACACCTTCCCTATTGCTTACTAAAGTCATGCCCAAGTTATCAACACCTTCGTTGTCAGCTGTAGCATTTACCACATCAGTTTTTGCCTCAAAGCTCATATAATTATCCCACCAACCTCTGAGTTGGCCAGTAAATCCTGCAATAATCATTTTACAAATATTTCTATCTATATTTTTTACATTTTTACATATAGTAGCATACATAAGCATTCTATGAACAATAATAGTCAGCTTTCGATCAGTCAATCCATCAAGATTCCATTCATAAATTTCAGTCACACTATAATGTTGACATACTCACTAGTTTGTTTGTTTGTTATTAATTCTTATCAAGTTGTTAGAGTAGATTTAGATTAAGTTGTTAAAGTAGTTCCTTAGTTTTAGTTAACTTAGTTACATATTAAGTTGTTAGAACAGTTCCTTAGAATTAGTCAAGTTAGTTACATCTTACTTGTATTTAAGTTGATGTTACATTTGAATAAGATTCATTCAAGTTTGCTTTGATTCTAAATCTCTTTATGGTATTAGAGCCCCTCTAAAACACTCACGAGTCTGATCCAATTTTTTTTCTCTCTATTTGCGTCCAAGCATCGTTGTTCCTGCTACCACCAGTGATAGTGCTGCAGTTCCGACTACCACTCATGTGGTACAGTTCAATCCAGCAGCCCAATTACCTATCAAACTACAAGATAACCTCAACTTTGCCACCTGGAAGGCGCAACTAGTGATGCTACTCAATGGACACAAGCTCTTTGGGCATCTCACTTGTGCCAAATCTACTCCGCCGACCACTATCACACAAACTGATAGTACCATCTCCAATCCTGAATATGAGTTGTGGTTTTGTCAAGATCAACTAATTCAACAGGCAATGATGGCATCCGTTGACCCCACCATTGCTCCCATTGTTGCAACTGCATCTTCGACAAAAATAGCTTGGGATCTCCTTCATACAACTTATGCCAATAGGAGTCACACTCGCATCTTCAGCTTACTAGATCAGTTGCAAAACATGAAAAAGGACTCTAATACAATTGCTACTTACCTGCAGGAGATCAGATCAATTGATGATGCTCTCAAAGTAGCGGGCTTTTCGGTGGCTGATGATGAACTAACAGTCAAGATCTTGAGTGGCCTAGGTCATGAGTACCGTGAAATCATTGCCGCTATAAAAGCGCGCAACATAGCTAAGCTTTGAGGAGCTACTCTAGAAACTCACGGACCATGAACTCTTTCTCAAACATCAAGATATTAACAGGTCATCCTCCATCATCATGGTTGCAGTTGCACAAAGGACCAACTTCCAGCCCCAACATTAGAAAAATAATTGTCGCTTCCCAAATCAATCTTCAAGACCACAAGCTCCACGACAGGCAGACCCTGGAAATCAACAAAATGGGAGACTACCCAGGCAAGCGGTAAAATGCCAACTTTGCCAAAAGATCGGTCACACACCTAATGTGTGTCGCTCAAAATCGCACAACCACTTTGAAGTTAAGGTCAACTTTGTGTCAAATCATCACTCAGATGGAAATCCTTGGATCCTTGACTCTGGAGCAACTCATCATGTCACAACCGAGTCAGCTAATCTTGAAGAATACACTGGCAATGAAGAAGTGTCCATGGGTGACGATAAAACTATTCACATTACTCACACTGGTTTAACTCAAATTAAGGCTTCTAGCTCCAATTTCATGCTCTCTAACACTCTTTGTGCTCCAGCTATAAAAAAGAACCTTATTTCTGTTGCTAAGTTTTGCACGGACAATCTGACCTCAATCGAATTTTTTCAACACTCTTTTATTGTGAAGGATCTCAAAACTCGGAGACTACTAGTACAAGGCCGGAATAAACATGGACTCTATGAGTGGCCACAGAGGGATCATGTGTCACCTTCCACCAACTTCACCTCCACCAAAGTTTCTCGTCAACTGTGGCATCGTCGCTTGGGTCACCCTCATCTGAAAATCCTAGACTTAGTACTGAATAAATTTTCACTTCCCTTTTCCACCAAAGAAAAGTTTCATTTTTGTAATTCGTGCTCATCAAATAAAGTTCATCGTTNGAGTCAGCTAATTTTGAAGAATACACTGGCAAGGAAGAAGTGTCAATGGGTGACGATAAAACTATTCACATTACTCACACTGGTTTAACTCAAATTAAGGCTTTTAGCTCCAATTTCATGCTCTCTAACACTCTTTGTGCTCCAGCTATAAAAAAGAACCTTATTTCTGTTGCTAAGTTTTGCACTGACAATCTGACCTCAATCAAATTTTTTCAACACTCTTTTATTGTGAAGGATCTCAAAACTCGGAGACTGCTAGTACAAGGCCAGAATAAACATGGACTCTATGAGTGGCCACAGAGGGATCATGTGTCACCTTCCACCAACTTCACCTCCACCAAAGTTTCTCGTCAACTATGGCATCGTCGCTTGGGTCACCCTCATCTGAAAATCCTAGACTTAGTACTGAATAAATTTTCACTTCCCTTTTCCACCAAAGAAAAGTTTCATTTTTGTAATTCGCGCTCATCAAATAAAAGTTCATCGTTTGCCATTTCAACAACTCACTTTAAATAGTAATGCACCACTTCAAACTTTGTTTAGTGATTTATGGGGTCCATCACCCATTTCATCCATTGATAAAAAGTTGTATTACTGCATTTTCGTTGATCATTACACCAAATACACTTGGTTGTATACCATCAAAAACAAAAGTGAAGTAGCTTCAATTTTTGCAAACTTTCATCCTTTAGTGGAAAATATTTTCAAACACAAAATTGTCTCACTTTATACTGATGGAGGGGGTGAATACATAGGTCTTAAACAATACCTACAATACCATGGCATTCAACATTTTATCTACCCACCCTACATGCCCCAACGAGTTGCAATCACTGAACGACGACATCGTCACATTGTCAAAACAACTCGAACTCTTCTCAATGAAGCCTCACTACCATCTGAACTATGGTCCTTTGCCTATCACCATGCTGTCTATCTCATAAATAGACTACCTACACCTGGCCTAAATAATGATTCTCCTTATAAAAAATTGTTTGGCGAATCACCAAAATACTCTTCGCTGAAATTTTTTGGTTGTCTTTGTTATCCATGGCTTAAGCCATATACAAAAAATAAATTTCAGCCTAGATCTACACCGTGTGTCTACTTAGGAGTTTCTATTGTTCATCATGCACACCTCTGCTTTAATCCCGTCCACTCAAAAAAATTTGTCGATCGTAATGTTCAATTTTGTGAAGATATTTTTCCTTTCACTCAAATGTTCTCACACTTGAAAAATAAGTTTTCCATGTTACAATGGGAAATCATAGAGTCCCAAGTCGGTAAGGATACTCATCCGGGAGTCCAATTAAATTTGGACTCCAATCTTGTTCCAACTCTTTTGCCTCCTATTCCTATCACCCTAACAGTTCCCTCTCATTCAAACACTCCAGAGTCCATAATTGAAAGGCAACTACGAGCAGTCTCCACTTCATCAGGTATGATTCCTATTTCTTCCCAACCTCCTCCACTTTTTAATGAAGCAGCCCACAACACCTCTCAACCATTATACTATTCTCGTCGTCCACCAATCAACCAGCAGCCACCGCAACAGCCAACAATTATGTCACCAGCCGCTGTCCCTCCACCATCCGGTGTGGTCACAAGGTCCAAAAACAATATCTTCACACCAAAGAAAAATTCAGCTTCTTGGCTCACCTTTCTCCCACTCCAAATACCTTTAAGCAAGCAGTTAAGCACATTGAATGGAAGAATGCAATGGATTTGGAATACGAAGGCTTAATGAAAAACCAAACTTGGGAACTAGTACCTAGGGACCTGATAAATAATGTTGTTGATTGTAAGTGGTTATTTCGCATTAAAAGGAAAGTTGATGGTTCTATTGACAGGTACAAGGCGCGATTAGTCGCAAAAGGTTTCACACAATGTCCAGAACTAGACTTTAATGAAACTTTCAGTCCGGTTGTCAAACCAACCACCATCAGAATTGTGCTTTTTATTGCAATTCAAAATAACAGGAAAGTGCAGCAGCTTGATGTGAATAATGCATTTTTGCAAGGTAACTTATAGGAGCAAGTATTCATGGCGCAGCCGAAAGGCTTTGTCAACCCTGATTTTCCCAATCATGTCTGCCGTCTCAAAAAGGCCATTTATGACCTAAAACAAGCTCCTCGTGCATGGTATGAAACTCTCAAATCTCACTTGACTAAAATTGGGTTTGTTAAGTCTGAATCAAATGCTTCTCTGTTTATTTTTACATCTAAAGCTGTCACGATGTATATTCTAGTGTATATTGATGATATCCTCATTACTGGGAATTACCCAAACTTGGTCACACATGTAATCAACTCTCTGGCTTACAAGTTCTCCCTAAAGAACCTTGGTGAACTCAACTATTTTTTGGGGATCGAAGTCAAACATGTTCCAAATGGGATTGTCTTATCACAATCCAGATACATACTTGAGATTCTCTCAGATGTGGATATGACCGACTGTAAAGGAGTTACGACGCCCATGTGATCAAGTTTACCACCCAAAGCAGGTGATGGTTCACCTCCTGCCGATGAAACCTTGTATAGACGCACCATTGGTAAATTACAATACTTATCATTCACGCATCTTGATATTGCATTTGCGTTTAACAAACTATCACAGTTTATGCAATCCCCAAGTTTGGAACATTGGAAAGCAGTAAAAAGGGTGCTTCGATACCTCAAGGCATCCTCAACGTCGTGCCTGAAAATCTCTAGCCACTCTGATAGTAATCTGTATAAGTAGTCGATGATGATTAGGCAGGTGATCCCTCTGACAGAATATCCACATCTGGTTACATACTCTTCTTGGGACCAAATCCGATCTGTTGGTCCTCTAAAAAGTAACAATCAGTTGCTCAGTCCTCTACTGAAGCAGAATACAAATCGGTAGCCAATGCACTCTTTGAACTTACTTGGGTACGCAATCTGTTGACTGAATTACGATATCAAGTCTCGCAAACGCCAAGCGTTTTTTGTGATAATATTGGTGCTTCATATCTTAGCAAGAACCCAGTCTTCCACACTAAGATGAAGCACATTGCAGTAGACATTCACTACCTCCGCAACAGTGTGAATTCAGGTAGAGTGGTAGTCAAATATCTTCCTGTCGGGGATCAAATTGCAGACACTCTCACAAAGCCGCTGCCCAAGCCTGCCTTTCTTCGGTGTTTATCCAAGTTAGGCGTTGTTGCACCACACCTAACTTGAGGGGGTATATTGACATACTCACTAGTTTGTTAGTTTGTTATTAATTCTTATCAAGTTGTTAGAGTAGATTTAGATTAAGTTGTTAAAGTAGTTCCTTAGTTTTAGTCAACTTAGTTACATATTAAGTTGTTAGAATAGTTCCTTAGAATTAGTCAAATTAGTTACATCTTACTTGTATTTAAGTTGATGTTACATTTGAATAAGATTCATTCAAGTTTGCTTTGATTCTCAATCTCTTTATATAAGAGGTATTAGTCTGATTCCAGAATCGTTCCTCTATTAGCACATCTTGAGGAGTTGGCCTGGAATAATAATAAGTTTGCATGCTAGGTTTATGAGACAATTTAGTATTAACACTATTCTTCTTTGGGTAACCACAAAGTTTATTAAATTCTGAAGGAACATGATTTTTCAAATCAAAAGTGGTTTTCATTTCATCAGCAAAATGTTCTAACAAATCCATAGGTTTAGCACTGAATTCTGAAAACTTTTTATTAAGAAGTTCTTCTAGATCATAAAGTGGTTTAAATACAAAATCCTAAATCTCAGGGGGCCTTTGGACATGAGTAGAAAGGTCTTCTAATTTACTTTTCAAAATAGAGGCCTTTTCAGAAGTTTTTAAATCAGTTTTTATCTGAATTATCAAAGTAGTTAACTCATCCAATATTTTATCAAACGAACTAATATGTTCACCTAAAAATTTAACATAAAGTCCCAAATAATTATTTTGAGAAATCAAATTATTAATCACATTGATGCTGACTACCGCAACATCTTCTTCAACAAATTTTTGAAAGGCAGTAAAAGTAATACTAGTATTATTTGGTAAAATAAAAGATGCTTGAGGAGGATAAATAACTTTGACAATATTACATGATTCATCTTTATAAGATCGCTCAAGAACATTGATGAATAAAGGCAGATAAGTGGATATAAACCAAGGTACAAAGAACATAATATGATTATGCAAAGCGCAAGTTTCATAAAACTCTTGAGAAATATTATGAAGGTCATCAGCACTATAAGTGTCAAAAAGCCAAGTTTTAAACCGGTTCCATTTATCACTTCAAAATTTATTTTGAACATATTTTCCTACCAGGGAACCTAGACTAAAATCAATCTGGTGTGCATCCATCATTAAGTATCATTAGGATTAAAATCCATTTTGGATGCAGAGGGAATATCCTTATCAGAAATATCAGACGATATATCATTGGCCCTAACATTATTCAAACGGGGATCAATTTTAATTTTATTTTTATTTTTATCAGAAGACAGCCTAGGAACTTTCATGGTAAATACGAGATTGATGTGAAGTGTTCGGCAAAGTTTTCAGAATTCAGTGCTAAACCTATAGATTTGTCAGAAGATTTTGCTGATGAAATGGAAACCGGTATGACCACAAATTTAAGAACCAGTTAGGTATTGTTTCTGCAAATATCTTTGCACATACTTTAATGAACCATGTATACTTATGTCTCTCATTATTGTAAATGAGGACTTTATCAAAAGCATGAATATAGTCCCAATATGTAAAATTCATAGAGACTTTATTTAGGCTTTGATGTGAGGCCAAAATTATATATTTTTAATCATTATTTGCGTCACATTTACTATTTATATTTGTCATTTTTGGCATTAATTTTATAAATCGTGCTAAATAGTGTATTTTATTTGTAGTAGTATATTGGTGTAAAGTTGAAGAAGTTTGGAGCTAAAATGAATTAAAGATGGAAGGTTGAAGAAGGAAATCAAGAAGACAGCTTAATGAATTAAATTGAATATAATAATATATAAGGAATAAAAGGGGCAAGTGAAATTGCACAAATTTGCAACGTGTAACTGCCGCCATGTGGCACTCAAGGAAAGCCACAGGAAATTAAAGTTAGGCGGCTGGGCGACAGCCACTGTTCACGCGGAATTCAATTACGTTTGGGTTTTGGTTTCCCAATTTATTTTGAAATGAATTATTTTATTTAGGGTTTACTACATCTATAAATAGTCTATAGAAATAATTATTGGAGGCATACAATTATAGGAGATCAATCAGAGGACATCAAGTAAAAAGTCGTCAATACTTTTTAGGGTTCTTTTCTTCTTGTTGTTTTCTTAGAGATTAGTGGCTAAACGCCCTTGTTCTGGGGCTGTAGCCACGAATTAAATGTTCATTAGTTGAGGTTTATGAATTAATTCTTGGTTGTCATTATAAGTTACTTTTATATTCTTGTTTNACAAATTTGCAACGTGTAACTGCCGCCATGTGGCACTCAAGGAAAGCCACAGGAAATTAAAGTTAGGCGGCTGGGCGATAGCCACTGTTCACGCGGAATTCAATTACGTTTGGGTTTTGGTTTCCCAATTTATTTTGAACTGAATTATTTTATTTAGGGTTTACTACATCTATAAATAGTCCATAGAAATAATTATTGGAGGCATACAATTATAGGAGATCAATCAGAGGATATCAAGTAAAAAGTCGTCAATACTTTTTAGGGTTCTTTTCTTCTTCTTGTTTTCTTAGAGATTAGTGGCTAAACGCCCTTGTTCTGGGGCTGTAGCCACGAATTAAATGTTCATTATTTGAGGTTTATGAATTAATTCTTGGTTGTCATTATAAGTTACTTCTATATTCTTGTTTTAGTATTTCTTGACTGGCCATCTAGAGATAAATCTATTGTCTAATCTTAAAATTGAGAGGGGAGGGGTTAGATAGACCAGAGAATATAGAGAGCTCGATCCACCCGTTAGATTGAGGTGATTAGTGTTCAGGAGTGATGCCCAGACTAACACCTTGCTTGGTTACGAAATAGGATGAAATATAAATGCTCACCAGTTAGTCTATTTATCCCCGCTCAATGATGTAGTTAAATAGCTAACTGGGGTAGGCAACGAGAGGCATATAACCCGGATCATATCATCAACCCTATAAACCAGTAACTTGACAACTGAAATTAGTTCTAAGCCAATAATATGATACATGATATTCATTCTATGCTGCAGCCGTGGAATTTTCCAACTATTTTAAGTAATTTTATTATTTTGTTCTTGCATTCTTCTCTTTTGATTCTCTTAAATAAATAATTAGATCAATATAATTTAGTAGAAGTAGTTAATTGACAAGTCATTTGGGTTCGATAATCTGGTTCTTTTAAGAGCCATTATATTACTTGGGCGACCGTGTACACTTGCGTGTGCAATTGGGAGCAACAAGTTTTTGGCGCCGCTGCCGGGGACTTTGAAAGTAACTATTCTTCTAGGCTATACTTTTTATTTTTATTTATTTATTTCTTTATTTGTTTTTTTAATTAGTTTTGTTTTCAACAATTTTTTTTTTAATAATTTGGTACTCTTGTTGATATGGATGATTGGGATAAATCATGGTTGGGTGATGAATGTCCTTTATGTGATATATGTGGTCGTCAATATATTCATTGGAATGGTTGTCCTAAATCTTATTCCCTTCCCCCGAACCCCTATTATGATTCTTCTGTTATTTGTGATGTTGGTAGGGGCGATGAAGTGGAGAATTCAAAACAAGAGGCACACAATGTGAATTCACTTATGGAATGTATGGATATGCTGGACAAAGTTAATTCAAAAATTATTGAACAAATGTTTGAATGTGTGGAAGAGCAAAAGTTAATCACGAAACTGTGAGATGCGCTTGACGCTATTCAATTAGAAATTACTGACCTAGAGATTGCAGCCCAACAAAGAGAAAGCTATGAAGAAGCAGAGATAGTGAGCCAATTTTGGCTACAAGAACAAACTCAACTTATAAAGTTTCATGAGTCTATCCGTGATGGTTTGACATACATGACAAGCCAACTGATTGAAGGAAGAGTTGAGCTCACACAAGACAGATCAATTTGGCTCAGATATTCATGACTTAGACGCTCACTTGAACAAAAAGATTGAGGCATCTCATGCCCAATTATTAATTGTTGTGGATGATGACCAACTAGTGGAGAAAAAGAGGAATTCCAATCATTCAACTATACCTTATTCCTTAATATTGATGTTGAGAAAGAGTACACAAGTGAGAATGTTGTAAAAAATACTGCTTTGGAGTTGAGGCAACTTGAATCTCATTCAAAACACTTTTCTATAAAATTGGAACTAATGGATGAGTGTATTGATGAAGAACAAGTCCCCTACATTCTAAAGTTTTTTATTCCACGAAGACAAAACGAGATTCCTCACTTAAGGCCCTAGAAGTGCAAGATGCGACATAAATTACTTGGTTCCTTTATCTTTATACCACCTCCACTTGAGAGAAGCAGAAAAATAGATGCAAAGTTAAGGGTAAAATTCATTAGTTCAAAGTGGAAAGAAAAGTGGTGAATTTATTTGTGTCGTGCCGCGACGTTAAATTAGGCGCTTATTGGGAGGCAACCCAACTTATAGTGTAACTTTTTTTTGTGTCATTTTTTTGTTTTGTTTTTACAGGTTTTGGAGAAGTCCGAGTATCCGAAATTTGGAGCTAAGAAGCACGTTTGAGCTTAAGTGTGGGGTGCGTACGACCCTTGATGAAAATAAAGAGGATATGCTACTAGTTAGGCCTAAGGGCCTAAGGGCCTCAGGGAGTTTTTCTAACCCTTGTTTTTAATTTTATTTGATGCTTTGTGGACATAGCATCTTTTTAAGTGTGGGGTGGAAGAATAAATTCCTAGTTTTAACTGTTTTATTGAGTCTTTTCTTTTTTTTAGGATGGGTTCCTTGGCTTTTGTTTTCGGTTCTTTTCCTGAGGATAGTCCCTTTGAACCGAGTGTCTTTTATTTTTTTAGGAATAAGTTTTCTTTTAATTTTATATTTTTTGAGAGAAAAGAAAAGACCCTTCTGAGTGGTGTGATACTTGCTATTTAGGTCTAAATTTTTAGTAGTATTTTCTTGTTAATGCTTGATAAAAAAAATGCAGACTCTTTGACACCTAAGCTCATGGTTGTGACTTTGTATATAACTTATTTTATTTTGTAGTTTGTTATGATCTTGTCTCTATTAGAAGTGGAATTGATCCATATTGATTGATACTTGTGCCATGTGTGATGAGATTTTGGTTATTCCATGTTTGCATCTTAGTCTAGAACTTGCCCTGCATGTTATTGAAACGAAATAAAAAGTGTTGTTTTGATTAGGAGATGATAATAGGTTTTCTTTGATTTGTCTGGTAATTTTAGTCTTTTCAGATATTATATCACTAGTTAGCCTTTTTGAGCCTGTAACCTTTTGTTGGTAGCCATATTTTTACCTTGACTATTTTGTTGAATAGGAGTTTTTGCACCTTGCTTCCTTGAGCATTATAGCATAGACTTATTCTAGTTGTTAAATCTGAAGAAAATGGATGGTTGAGTGTAAAAGGTGATCAATGATATCTACAAAGTGTTTAAAAAGCCCTCTTTGAAAGAATGTGACATGAACAAAAAAAAGTTATCTTTATTAAGTTGATTAGGAACAGCAGTTATCATTAATCTAGTCTAGCATAGCATCCAAACTTTTTCGACTTGAAATATATATAAATTTAATATAGTTTTATGATTGTATGGAAGGATCTATTTCTTTTACCCGAGCAAGGGGTCTGTCAAGATTCAATACGTATTGTTATTGAGCCCATACGTCTAGCAGTTCTAACCGGGTATAGGCGCCCTTTTTCAACTCAATAACAGGCTTAGAACCACAGCTGGCTAGACTATGTCACTAAGATAAAGCCAATAACTTGTTGTATTAAATCTGACTATGCCACCATCTCCGAAACAAGTCAAGAAACCATATGTAAATTTACCTATACTTTGATAAAATCTAGATATTTCATGGTAGATATAAAAGAGGAGTTAGTTATCCGACAAAGATATGATAATTTATTTGGACATAGTCACGGCTTAAGATCTGAGATATAGAAAAAAATTATTTAAACAGAAAAAAATGTACCTAGTTACTATGGCCAACACCAAAGCCTATGACTGAACTATGAACAATTAATTTACTTCCGGCCGATCTCCAGTAAACAGGAAACTTTACAAAACTCAGAGAGATTGATAATAGCAAGAGAAAGTAGAAAGCATTTTTCTAAAACCTGCCTCTCTATACTACAAATGAAGCTTATTTATATAAAAGAATAGGAATCTATCTACAGTGACTGAGGGTCCCTTATCAATGTGTCCCATATATATAGTAACAGCTTATCTACTGTTGATCAATAGTGTTTCTACTGTTGATAGTAGCATTTTCTGTTGAAGATAAGCTTTTACAGGTTGTCTTCTATTCCTTTTAGTTTGCAGAGGAAATCTTTCACATTTGTCATCGCATCTTCTAAAGTAAGTTCACAAAATTGAGCCTCTTGTATATCCGCGACGTCATCACTCGCTTCACTTCGCATGGAGGTGTCTTATTTATCGTATTGAGTAATGTTAAGAAGTAAATTTCCTTCTGACTTCTTCGAGATAATTATTAATCATCTCATCTTTATCTCCCTCTTGAATGGATATTTTTCTGGCAATATGCCGAACGGAGCTGTCCTGTATAATTCATTTTTGATGAATAAGACAGTATTCTTGAATCCTTCTTTCAATGAGATCGAATAATTCTTGTCTGTATAACGACTTTTTCTTGGAATCCTTTTTCATTAGTTTATCCCAGAAATTATTATACAAAGTTCTATATAAACATGGGATTTGTTCTTCTGTAAATCCCACCTCCAGAGTCCATTTATGAATTTACGGGATTGAGAATTCAATGAAAAATAGATTTGTTCAATTCTTTCAATGTAACAGATATGATCTGTATGATATAATTCGTTAAGATTTGGTGAAATTTTAGCCCATTCTTTGTATAACTTAAGAAATGGATCAGGTAAAATCTTAATTGTCGGATCGTGGTATGACCACCAATTTAAGAATCAGTTAGGTAAAGGTTCTGCAAATATCTTTGCACATAGTTTAATGAACCATGTATGCTTATGTCTCTCATTATTGTAAATGAGGACTTTATCAAAAGCATGAATATAGTCCCAATATGTAAATTTCATAGAGACTTTATTTAGACTTATCTGCCTTTCTTTCATTGTGGATTTTACCCAATCTTCAACGGATATAACCTGCTTGATTATCATTTTGGAGAAGTTATAAACATTCTCGCTAGTTTTGTATCCTGAGAAGTGCTGGAATTCCGCACTACCTGTGTTTCTTAAAATTGTCTCATAACTAGATATCGCTGGAATATCTTCCATGGTTCTTCTTTTCTCTCAATATCAGAGTTTTCTAAAAGAAATATCATTTCTTTCTTAGATACCTTTTCATAAGATTTAATATCATCAGCCTCTTTTTTAGTGATAGATGCAAAAGTATTACATTGATTCTGAGATAGATACGCCTGCAATTTTGCGTCTAATGGATTATTTTCTGGAATTTCATCCAGATGTATCGAAGAAGGAGCCTCCTTCTGAGGAATTCTGGCACTTATCAAGCTCATTCCTCCTCTCTGTATAATTGGAGAGTTGGATGAGGATCCGTATGACGATCCTGATGATCCTGGGGATGATCATCCCCTTCCTCTATAATTTCCCTTGCCTCTAGCCTTGGTTACCTAATAAGGGTCCATCCTGCAAACTAAACATTTTGTTTTATTCGAATGGATAATAATTACTGTAATAATAATTTTCGTCGTCAAAATCAATGACTTCTTCGCAAGAAAGAATATCTGAGATGATGTCTCTCATCATACTATCTATGATTTTCCATAAGATTTCCTATTGTACATCTCTATTGAGAGGAATCACCTTTAATATAGTAATCAAGATTTTTTCAGTAAAGAAGGGAGACAGAAAACTCAATTTGCAGATAAATATTCTCTAGATAAGAAATCTGTAAGAGAGTTATCAATTCCCTTTTTATAATGAATTTCATAATCATAAGGTGCTAACTAAGCTTTCCACCTAGCAAAAATTAACTTTGATGCATTTTGCTTAAAATATGTTTTCAACATATACTTCACAGATTGAGCGTCAGTTTTTATTAAAAACTTCTGATTATATAAGTCATCTTGAAATTTTAATACGCATTTCACGATTGTTAAAATTTCATGAGCCACCTTGGCATATTTCTTCTGGGCATCGCTCCATTTCCCAAAATGAAATCTGATTAAATATTCAGTTTTGTCATAGGGATTATTTTTTTTCAATATTCCACCATAACCAATGTTAGACGCATCTGTCTCTACAATTTTTTACCAAGCAGGGTTAGAAAGGGTTAAACAAGGTAAAGATTGAACACGAAGTTTAATATCTTTTACCAAAGTAGTATGACTATCAGTCCAAGGTGATTTATGATCCTTTTTTAGCCTAACATATAAAGGGGCTAAATCTCTTGATAAATTTTTATAAAAGGGAGAAATATAATTCAAGCTCCCTAAAAATCTTTGTAATTGAGTTCGATCCGTAATAATATCAGGAAATTTTGAAGCAAAGTCAATAGCTCTTTGAATTGGCGTGACTTTTCCTTGACAAATATGATGTCCTAAAAATTGAACATTTGTTTGAAACAAACTCATTTTTGGTTTAGAAATCACCAAACCATTTTGTATAACAAGTTTTTTGAAAATTTCTAAGTGCTTAATATGTATTTCAAATGTTTTTGAGTATACCAAAATTTCATCAATATAAACTATGTTAAAATTCAAATATGGTTTAAAATATCATTCATAATTTTATGAAATTCAGAAAGAGTATTTTTTAAACCAAATGACATAACATTCCATTCATATTGTCCAAAAGGGACATTAAAAGTTGTTCTATAAGAATGCTCTTTAAATATTTGGATTTTCCAATAACCTGATTTTAAATCAAATTTTGAGAATATATTGGCATCATAAAATCCAGATAATCAATCTCTTTATTTGGAATAGGATACCTAATCGATTTTAAATAATTATTTAATGGTTTATAATTAATTTCCAACCGGGGGACACCTCGTTCCCTTTTTGCTGCATTATTAACATATAATGCAGTACAAGACCAAAGAGATTTTGAAGGTTTTATCAAACCCTTTTGTAACAAATTATTAATTTCTTTCTTGCAGAATTCTACCAATAGATTTAGTTGGAATATCATTCTCAGAAAAATCATCTTCATATGGAAAAGAAACAATATGCTTTTTACGATTCCAAAAAGCACTAGGATGATCAACACAAATATCAACAACAATTTGTTCAGAAATCAATTTAATTTTTTCTTGTACTTTAGTTGATTTCAAAGTATTAAATATATTAATACTAAATAATTCAAGTTGCAAAGAATCAAAATGCTTTTGTTTCATATTAATTAAAGCATTAATATCACGAGAAACAGGGTCAGTGATAAAAGTATAACTAATATCTCTATCTTCATACGTAGCCGAAAATCCTTTAGCATTTATGCTAGTGAAGGGATAAAAACATTTATAAAAGGTGTTCCAAGTATAATTGGAGGGTATAACTGAAGAAAAAGAAGTGTAGAATGCAGACTTTATTTTGGTAAATGCGAGTATTAGGCAATTTATACTTTATATCTAAAACATGCCCAAAAGCAGATTTAACCATATGAGTTGTTTCTAAAAAATATTTGGTAGGCACAAGACCTTCTTGAATACAACTAACATCTGCGCCACTATCAATCATAGCAATACCAGTTATAGAAAAACTATTATCAATCAATATGGTACATTTAACATACCATTTATGAGTAGTAACAATTTGCATCATTCCTAAAAACATACCTTGTCTGGGATCAAGATTAAAAGGTTTTGCAAGAGTATTATCTTCAGCAATATTTTTACCTTTGTTATGGATAGTTTCAATCTGAGTAAGACGATGATCATAAATCATTTAATTTCATTTTAGAGATTTAATCTCATTTTTTATTTTTTCAACTTCAATTTTTAAATCATCAAAAGAGGAATCTCTCGTAGAAGTGGGTTGTTTATTAGGGCGATTATTAACTTCAGACAAAGAATAAGGAGCAGAATATTCAAATTCAAAATCATTCTTTTGTTTTTCAACATTTTTTGAAGAACTAGCATTGTTATTAACTGCTAATTGAATAATATTTTCACGAAGATTATTATCAGTTACTTCTTTCAAAAGTTCTATTATGTTGTCAGAAGTAATAGTATTAATATTCAAATCTTCAAATTGAGACTGTAATTTATAAAATTCATCATTTTCACAAGAGAAAATATTACCATAACAAGCATTGCTTGTATTCATATTAGCAGGCTATTATTATCAGAATTATCAAGCAACTCGATCTCTTCTTCAGACCCTGAATCAGAATCATAATCAGACTCAGAACCAGAAGTGTATAAGAAACTATAAACCTTGTCGTGAATCTCCTCATCGAGTTCTAAGGTCTTCAGCTTTTCAAGCTTATAGTTGGGTGCTCCATGAACTAAATTTCCACACCTATAACACTTAATTTTGGTAAGCTCTCACTTAGACCTATTTTTGATAAAACTATTAGACTTACGAAAGGCTCTTCTATCTTCGCGCTCTTCTTTAAATCTATGTCTAGACCTCTTTTTTCTATAAGGCTTATCGGGATTGGATTCTCTAGAATCTCTATGCTTCTTCTTCTTACTTTTAGCAGAAGTATCAGGTAACCCAAACTGGGTACATAAGTCTCCTAACTAAGATCTTTCTCTAATCTTATCTATCTTAAGCTGTCTGGATAACTTCAATTCATTACATAAGTTTATACCTTCTTGAGTACAAACTCCTATCAGCTTACCATAGGTGTAAGTGTTGTAAGGAATTTCGCCTTTATTATTCCTTAGAGTTTTTTTAACTCTTTTAGAAAATAAATGGGGAAGGCCATCTATAAACTTAGTTTTCCAATGCTTAAGACGATTTTCGGGTAGTTCCATCACTCTACTGATATAAGTATCTTTATACCATCTGAATTCTCCCAATTGTCTACATCGTAGACCGTTTAACAAAGTACGAACAGTCTCATAATGATTGGTAAATCTACCATTGAAATGCTCTAAGATAGTTAAGATGAGGGCATAAACTGTGTCTTCCCTATTTCTTACTAAAGCCATGCCCAAGTTATCAACACCTTAGTTGTTTAAAATGGTAGCATTTACCACAGCAACTTTTGCCTCAAAGCTCATATAATTATCTCACCAACCTCTGAGTTGACTAGTAAAACCTTCAATAATCATTTTCCAAATATTTCTATCTATATTTTTTACATTTTTACAGATAGTAGCATACATAAGCATTCTATGAACAAGAATAGTCAGCTGTCGATCAGTCAATCAATCAAGATTCCATTCATAAATTTCCAACCCACTATAAGAGGTATTAGTCTGATTCTTGTCTCATTCCTCTATTAGCACATCTTGAGGAGTTGGCCTGGAGTAATAATAAGTATGCATTCTAGGTTTATGAGCAAATTTGGTATTACCACTATTCTTCTTTGGGTAACCACGAAGTTTATTAAATTCTAAAGCAACGTGATTTTTAAAATCAAAAGTGGTTTTCATTTCATCAGCCAAATCTTCTAACAAATCCATAGGTTTAGCATTAAATTCTGAAAACTCTTTATTAAGAAGTTCTTCTAGATCATAAAGTGGTTTAAATACAAAATCTTGAATCTCAGGAGGCCTTTGGATATGAGTTGAAAGGTCTTCTAATTTACTTTCCGAAGTAGAAGCATTTTCAGAAGTTTTTAAATCAGTTTTTATCTGAATTATCAAATCATTTAACTCATCCAATTTTTTATCAAGCGAACTAATATTTTCACCTGAAACTTTAACATAAAATCCCAAATAATTATTTTGAGAAATCAAATTATTAATCTCATTAATGCTGACTGCTGCAACATCTTCTTCAACAAATTTTTGAAAGGCAGTAAAAGTAATACCAGTATTATTTGGTAGAATAAAAGATGCCTAATGAGGATAAATAGCTTTGACAATATTACCTGATTCATCTTTATAAGATTATTCAAGAACATTGATGAATGAAGGCAGATAAGTGGTTATAAACCAAGGTACAAAGAACATAATATGATTATGCAAAGTGCAAGTTCTATAAAACTCTTGAGAAATATTATGAAGCTCATCAGCAGTATAAGTGTCAAAAAACCAAGTTTTAAACTGGTTCCATTTATCACTTGAAAATTCATTTTGAACATATTTTCATGCCAGGGAACCNATATTTTCACCTGAAACTTTAACATAAAATCCCAAATAATTATTTTGAGAAATCAAATTATTAATCTCATTAATGCTGACTGCTGCAACATCTTCTTCAACAAATTTTTGAAAGGCAGTAAAAGTAATACCAGTATTATTTGGTAGAATAAAAGATGCCTAATGAGGATAAATAGCTTTGACAATATTACCTGATTCATCTTTATAAGATTATTCAAGAACATTGATGAATAAAGGCAGATAAGTGGTTATAAACCAAGGTACAAAGAACACAATATGATTATGCAAAGTGCAAGTTCTATAAAACTCTTGAGAAATATTATGAAGGTCATCAGCAGTATAAGTGTCAAAAAACCAAGTTTTAAACCGGTTCCATTTATCACTTGAAAATTCATTTGAACATATTTTCATGCCAGGGAACCTGGACTAAAATCAATATAGTGTGCATCCATCATTAAGTATCATTAGGATTAAAATCCATTTCGAATGCAGAAGAAATATCCTTATCAAAAATATCAGATGATATATCATTGGCCTTAACAATATTCAAACGAGGATCAATTTTAATTTTATTTTTATTTTTATCAGTAGATATAACAGAAGATATAGTATGCAAAGAAGCAGCACAATTACGAGCTGGACCATAAACCAGTTCAATCGGTGAAATATGCTGGATAGCAAGCAATCTTCTATCAGAAAATGAATGTCTATTATACATGACAATCTTTTCATCGAACTGAATAGAAATCTTACCATCAAAATTTTGAGTAATATGAGAATATTCTGAATTAGTGACAACATCGGTAATCTGTTCAGGAGGTATAACAGAATCTAAAGTCCAAGTAGTTGGAAAATTAATTTCTTCCCATTTTATCGGTCTTCTAGTAGTGACCTTAGATTTAGCAAAATTTATTTCTACTAAAATAGTTTGATCAGATGTATCATATACCTTACATCTTGGGTTTAACGTAGCAATCAATTTAAAATAGATTCTATAAGATAAGCAAATCAATTTAGATCCAGCTGCATAATTATAACCATGCATTTTAACATTCAATGTTAAAGCATCAAGATTGTTACAGTCAGTCAAAGATGACAGCAAATTAGGCTGAGTATTAAAGTATACAATCTCATATGCCACCGCGGACTCTATAGAACCCATCAAACATTGTCGAAAATTTAAATTTCTAGCATCACGAAGAGCAGCTAAAAATGTTTCTGGTAACCCTTTAAGAGTTAATGGCTTAAAAGTGATCTGAACCATGCCAATATGCAATAACTTATATTGTAATTTATATAAATAAATATCTCATTTATTTGGCAAACGAATAGTCTGTTCAAATGAATTTAATGCAAACAATTGCTCAGTAGTTTTAATCAATTGCTTATGAGACAATTTAGGAAACCAACCATAATCATAAATGGTTTTAAAATCAATTTTCAGAATAGTCCATTTGTTTAACAAATCAATGTTTTGAGGTATATCTACCTCTTCCAATCTAGTACTTTTAGTACTCGTATCTCCTAGATCCATGATCAAGAGAGCTTATTATAATGACCTTCCTGGTCATTTCTGTATCTTGTCTTTTGTGTGTTGTTTAGAGCATTTTTGTAGCGACCCCAAGTCATTTATGACTTGATGGGACTAACAGTTCGGTCACCTGGTCGTTCGTTTGGTCTTGGTGAGAGTTTTTGTGTTTTGGAGCTTAGTGGTCATTGGGACCAGTTCTTGCCTTTGGCGGAGTTTGCGTATAACAACAGCTACTATTCTAGCATTCAGATGGCCCCGTTCGAGGCCTTGTATGGTAGGCATTGTCGCTCTCTTGTGGGCTGGTTTGAGTCTACAGAGCCTAGGCCGCGGGGTGCAAATTTGATTCAGGATAGACTCAGGACGGGTCAGAGTAGGCACCGGAGTTATGTGGATCGGAGGCGTCGACCTTTGAGATTCTCTGTTGGTGATCTAGTATTCCTCCGTGTGTTGCCCATGAAGGGCGTGATGAGGTTTGGGAGGCGGGGAAAGCTTAGCCCCATGTACATTGGGCCTTTAGAGATACTCTGGACAGTTGGGGAGGTTGCTTATGAGTTGGCCCTACCTCCAGGATTTTCAGCCATCCACCCGGTTTTCCATGTCTCGATATTGCGACGGTATGTTCCTGATGAGTCCCATGTTCTCCAGTATGATGCAGTCGAGTTGGATGATCGTTTGACATTTGTAGAGGAGCCAGTTGCCATTCTAGCCAGAGATGTGAGGAGATTGCGCTCGAGAGCCATTCCTGTTGTTAAGGTCCGTTGGAGGCATCGTTCAATTGAGGAGGCTACCTGGGAGACTGAGCAGGAGATCCGAGAGCAGTTTCCCAGCTTGTTTGAGCCTTCAGGTACTTCTTAACCCTTACATTCGCGGACGAAAGTCCTTTTTAGTAGTGGATATTGTAATGACCTTCCTGGTCATTTTTGTGTCTTGCCTTCTGTGTGTCTTTTAGAGCGTTCTTGTAGTGACTCGAAGTCATTTATAACTTGTTGGGACTGACAGTTCGGTCACCTGGTCGTTTGTTTAGTCTTGGTGTGAGTTTTTGTGTTTTGGAGCTTATCAACCTTGAACGATCATTTTCTATCAAAAGTTCAAGAAGATGACATCGGAATCCAATTATGACGATTCCATCAGCTCCGGAAGGGTCATTTTAGGCTAGTAGCATGGCCGGCATGACTCTCGAGATTTTCAGTGTCAGTCGGTGCGATTAGACGTTTTAACTTTAAGTTTAAGCCTAAGTTTGACTTTGATCAACATTCTAAGTAAACACGCTCAGATGAGAATTTTGTCAGTACGGTTAGCTCTGGAATGTCGAGTTTGGTCTAGATTGACCCTTCTTTTGTGTCCTGAGGTTTTCAATATCTTTCCGATCCGTTTTGTAGGTTTGGACTTAAAATGGCATTTGATTGTGGGACCCACTTTTTGTCAAGATGACCTCGTATGAAAATTTTGACTGCTCCGTTGAGTCTGGAATATTGAATTTGTTATGGTTGCATATCTCGTTTGAGTGCACGGGGTTCCGAACGAGTTCGGAGCACCCCGTCGAAGTTTTAAAATTTTGGGAAAAATTGCAGAAAATTTGTTATTTAATGCAGATAAATCAGCAACCATTTCCCAAACTTAAAACCCTCTTAACTCTCTCATCTCTCATCCGATTAGGTGATTCGAAGTACGGAAGCTTCATATTTTCGGTGGCTTTGCTGTAGAGTGTTTGAAAGTTGTCGGGTGTGTGTAGTTCAAGATAATTTCGCGATAAACCTGATTGATG
The DNA here is from genome assembly GCF_019186545.1 of Solanum stenotomum. Taxonomy (NCBI): domain Eukaryota; kingdom Viridiplantae; phylum Streptophyta; class Magnoliopsida; order Solanales; family Solanaceae; genus Solanum; species Solanum stenotomum. Next base: position 25,278,453 of record NC_064293.1, on the reverse strand, counting down.
TACCCCTTTTTCGAGCCTTTGTTTTTGGCATTCTTGTTTTGGTCATATCTCTTTTATTTTAGCTCGGTTTTGGGTGATTCGAAGTCCCACTTGTTGAGAATTATCGTGACTTCGTCATAGAGTGTTCAAGGAGTGTTGGGCACCATTAGATCCTTGTAGATTTTGAGTTTTAACTGATGTAAATTTTCTTTTAGTTGATGAAAGTGTAGTTTCTTGCTTGTTGATTTTTGCTGTGTTTTGAGCCTCGAATTGTGTTCCATTTTCGAACACAGGTTTGAGGTGTTGTTTAAGGTCTCTTGACGGAGTCAAATTTGGATAGTTCGGTGCGGGTCCCACGATTCCTGTTTTGACTCCAAAATTGACCCGTTTCTGTTTGTTGTGATTTTGGTGTCTAAACGACCGTACTAACGTTGTGATCCTATATTTGATAGAGTGACAGCGTTCAAAGGTCATTCGGGAAGGAAAAGCTCCGATAAAGTGATTTGGAAAGCGCTGCGGTCGGCCTTAAGGTAGGCTATGACTTCCTTTCTTTTAGATTGAGCTTAATTGTGTAAAAGCATGTCGATTAGAGTGAATTGGGGGTGGGTACCAGTTTCCTACCTTACTTTGATTAGATATCTCATGTTAGGATTGATTGGCCATATTTCAGGTATAGTATCATGTTAACCGGTTTAGTAGAGGTGCATGATTATGTGCTAAATGCTATTGTATACTTGTATGCTATGTGTTGTTTGCCTTGTTCATCCCTAACCGTAAGCATGATGTCCTTAGTCTAGGTTAGGCTAGCATTGCCTTAGACTTATGACCCGTGTGGGCTAGATAGCCTTGACCTTCTGCCGACGTCGTTCGGATGACTTAGCTCCTTGTAGACTGGAGTAGCAGACTTGAATTTGATAGTTGAGCGTTAGATTAGGCGTTATCGCTGCTTGCTGCACTTCTGTATCTTTTCCCTCTAGTTCTGACGCGTTCTCGAAGGTTTAGTGCATCACTAAAGGTGTGGGATTGAGATAGTATATGTTTGGAGACTTTTCTGTGATTTCTTAGAGTGGACGGCGTTCCACGGTGATAGTTGTTGGATTGGATCCTATTGGAGATACCATCACCCTCGGGGTCGTTCTTTCTAGCTGGGCTAGGAGCGTATCGCTGGCTGGGTAGACTCGGTGATATCGGCGATCGCCCCCGAGCCTCTCTTTCTAGCTGGGCTGGGTGTTAACTGTATGGTAGGACGACTCGCAATATCTACCTCACCCTCGGGTCCCTCTTTTTAGCTGGGCTGGGAGTGGACTGTTTGGTTGGGTGCCCCCTAGGGTCACTCTTTCTAGCTGGGCTGGGAGTACACTGCTAGCTTGGTGGAGTCTGATGGATTATCTTAGTTACTTTGGGCTGGGAGCCCGGTTTTCTTCTTTCTCAGTAAACTTAGCTTTTCTGTGTACCTGTCGGGCTTATGGGGTCCATTCAGGTTTTAATTAAACTTGCGCACGAGTGTACCTTTTGGGATTATAGGGGTCCAGTTAGGTTTAGTTTTGTTGTACTTGGTTTGTTTCTGGTATTCTCGTGTGCTTTCTTTTCATAGCCGTTTTGACCTCTCTGTGTCTAGATTCTATCCTTTCTTATTGTTTTTACCCTTTTTGCTTAGTCGGCCTTTGATGCCTACTGAGTACCTGTTGTGTTGGTACTCATGCTACGCTCTGCATCTCTTTCATGATGCAGGTCCCAGTACCAGTTACCAACGGTGATTAGCTCCAGCATTCTTTTGCAGCTGTGATTCGGAGACGAGGGCGAGCACTTGGCATTTTGGGTTTGTCTTGTCTCCTTCTTTTGTTTTAGCTAGTCTTGTTGCCTTTGAGACACGCTTTGTTGTGGTCCACTTTTGGAACTTGTATTCTTTATTAGATAGCTCTGTACTAGTGACTTCCAGGTTCTGGGAGGGATTTCTGTATATATTTATTTTGGGTTGCTTCCACCTTGTTATTTTTGTTTAGATTATTGTTTTCGCTAGTTTCTGCCCTTTCGCTCATTGCTTGACGTTCTGGGTTACGGGTTGGCTTACCTACTAGTAGGGTATAGTAGGTGTCATCATGACTCGAGAAATCGGGTCGTGACACGTATCTATGCCGAACACTTCACATCAATCTCGTATTTACCATGTCAGTTCCTAGGCTCTGATACCACTTTGACAGGATCTCCGATATCAGGCAGTAGTCCGCACGGTTATAATTAATCTAGTCTAGCATAGCATCCGAACTCTTTTTTTTAATCTAAATATATATAAATTTAATATAGTTTTATGACTGTATGGAAGGATCTAATCCTTTTACCCAAGCAAGGGGTATGTCGAGATTCAATACGTATTGTTATTGAGCCTATGTGTCTAGCAGTTCTAACCGGGTATAGGCGCCTTTTTTCATTTCAATAACAGGCTTAGAACCACGGCTGGCTAGACGAAGTCACTAAGATAAAGCTAATAACTTGTTGTATTAAATCTGAATGTACCCTATCTCCGAACCAAGTCAAGAAACCATATGTAAATTTATCTATACTTTGATAAAGTCTAGATCTTTCACGGTAGATATAAAAGTGGAGTTAGTTATCCAACATAGATATGATACTTTTGCCGGACATAGTCACGACATAGATATGAGATATAGAAATAAAAGATTTAAACGAGAAATAAATAAATAAATAAAGTACCTAGTTACTATGGCTAACACCAAGGCCTAAGACCGAACTATGAACAATTTATTTACTTCCATTGATCTCCGGTAAACAAGAAACTTTACAAAACTCAGAGAGATTTATAATAGCGAGAGAAAGAAGAAAGCGTTTTTCTAAAACCTGCCTCTCTATACTACAAATGAAAATTATTTATAGAAAAGAAAAGGAATCTATCTACAGTGACCGAGCGTCCTTTATAAATGTGTCCCATATATACAGTAACAGTTTATCTACTGTTGATCTACAGTATTTCTACTGTTGACAGTGGTTTTTTCTGTTGAAGATAAGCTTTTAGAGGTTGTCTTCATTTCCTTTTAGTTTGCGGAGGAAATTTTCTGCTTTTGTCATCGCATCTTCTGAAGTAGGTTCAGAAAATTGAGCCTCTTGTATATCTGTGACGTCATCACTCGCTTCACTTCGCATGGAGGTGTTTGATTTCTCGTATTGAGTAATGTTAAGAAGTAAATTCCTTCTGACTTCTTAGAGATAATTATTAATAATCTCATCGTTATCTCCCTCTTGAATGGATATTTTTCTGGCAATATGTCGGACGGAATTGTCCCATATAATTCATTTTTGAGGAATAAGACAATATTCTTGAATCCTTCTTTCAATGAGAACCAATAATTCTTGTCTGTATAACGACTTTGTCTTGGGATCCTTTTTCTTTAGTTTATCCTAGAAATTATTATAGAAAGTTCTATGTAAACAGGGGATTTGTTCTTCTGTAAATCCAACCTCCAAAGTCCATTTATGAATCCACGGGATCGAGAATTCAATGAAAAAGTAGATTTGTTCAATTTTTTCAATGTAACATATATGATCTGTATGATATAATTTGTTAAGATTTAGTGAAATTTTAACCCATTCTTTGTATAACTTAAGAAATGGATAAGGTAAACTCTTAATTGTCGGACCGCGGTATGACCACCAATTTAAGAACCAGTTAGGTATCGGCTCTGCAAATATCTTTGCACAGACGTTAATGAACCATGTATGCTTATGTCTCTCATTATTGTAAATATGAGGACTTTATCAAAAGCATTAATATAGTCCCGATATGTAAAATTCATAGAGACTTTATTTAGGCTTATTTGCCTTTCTTTCATTGTGGATATGCCCCAATCTCCAACGGATATAACCTGCTTCATTATCATTTTGGAGAAGTTATAAACATTCTCGCTGGTGTTGTATCCTGAGAAGTGTTGGAATTCCGCACTACCTGTGTTTATTATAATTGTCTAATAATAAGATCGGGTTTTGTATGACTCACCTAGGAAATATAATCCATTAACTAGATATCGCTGGAATATCTTCTAGGGTTCTTCTTTTCTCTGAATATAAGAGTTTTCTAAAAGAAATATCATTTCTTTCATTGATATATTTTCATAATATTTTATATCATCAGCCTCTTCTTAAGCGATAGATGCAAAAGTATCACCTTGCTTCTGAAAAAGATACTCCTGCAATTGTGCGTATAATGGATTAATTCCGGGAATATCAGCCAGATCTATCGAAGAAGAAGCCTCCTTCTGAGGAATTCTGGATCTTATCAATCATTCCTCCTCTCTATATAATTGGAGAGCTGGATGAGGATCCATATGACGATCCTGATGATCCTAGGGATGATGATCCCCTTCCTCTATAATTTCCCCTGCCTCTAGCCTTGGTTACACAAGGAGGGTCCATCCTGCAAACGAAACATTTTGTTTTATTCAAATGCATAATAATTACTGTATTAATAATTTTCTTCGTCAAAATCAACGACTTCTTCGCAATAAAGTATATCTGAGATGATGTCTCTCATCATACTATCAATGATTTCCCATAGGATCTCCTTTTTTACATCTCTATTGAGAGGAATCACCTTTAATATAATAATCAAGATTTTTTCAATAAAGAAGGGAGACAGAAAACTCATTGTGCAGATAAATATTCTCTAGATAAGAAATCTGGAAGAGAGTTATCACTTCCCTTTTTATAATGAATTTCAAAATCAAAAGGTGCTAACTGAGCTTGCCACCTAGCAAAAAATAATTTAGATGCATCATGCTTAAAATCTTTGTTGAACATATACTTCAAAGATTGAGCATCAGTTTTTATTAAATACTTCGGATTATATAAATCATGTTCAAATTTTAATACGCATTTCACTATGGTTAACATTTCATGAGCCACCTTGGCATACTGGGCATCGCTTCATTTCCCAGAATGAAATCTGATTAAATATTCAGTTTTGTCATGGGGATTAATTTTTTTCAATATTCCACCATAACCAATATTAGACGCATCTGTCTCTACAATTTTTTGCCCAGCAGGGTTAGCAAGAGTTAAACAAGGTAACGATTGAACACGGAGTTTAATATCTTTTACCAAAGCAGTATAACTATCAGTCCAAGGTGATTTATGATCCTTATTAAGACTATCATATAAAGGGGCTAAATCTCCGGATAAATTTTTATAAAAGGGAGAAATATAATTCAAGCTTCCCAAAAATCTTTGTAATTGAGTTCGATCCGAAATAATATCAGGAAATTTCGAAGCAAAGTCGACAGCTCTTTCAATTGGCGTGACTTTTCCTTGAAGAATATGATGTCCTAAAAACCGAACATCTGTTTGAAACAAACCCATATTTGGTTTAGAAATCACCAAACCATTTTGTATAACAATATTTTTGAAAATGTCTAAGGAGTTAATATGCATTTCAAATGTTTATTAGTCTACCAAAATGTCGTCAATATAAACAATGATAAAATCCAAATATGGTTAAAAATTTCATTCATAATTTTATGAAATTCAGTAGGAGCATTTTTTAAACCAAATGGCATAACATTCCATTCATATTGTCCGAAAGGGACGTTAAAAGTTGTTCTATAGGAATGCTCTTTAAATATTTGGATTTGCCAATATCCTGATTTTAGATCAAATTTTGAGAATATATTGGCATCATATAATCTAGATAATAAATTTCTTTTATTGGAATAGGGTACCTAATCCATTTTAAATATTTATTTAATGGTTTATAATTAATTACCAGCCTGGGGACACCTCGTTCCCTTTCTGCAACATTATTAACATAGAATGCAGTACAGGACCAAGGAGATTTTGAAGGTTTTATCAAACCCTTTTGTAACAAATTATCAATTTCTTTCTTGCAGAATTCTACCAATTCAGTGTTCATCTTGCAAGGACGAGATTTAGTAGGAATATCATTCTCAGAAAAATCATCTTCATATGGAAGAGTAACAATATGCTTTTTACGATTCCAAAATGCATTAGGATGATCAGCACAAATATCAACAATAATTTGTTCAGAAATCAATTCATTTTTTCCTGTACTTTAGTTGATTTCAAAGTATCAAATATATTCATACTAAATAATTCAAGTTTCAAAAAATCAACATGCTTTTGTTTCATATTAATTAAAGCATTAATATCACGAGAAACAGGATCGGTGATAAAAGTATAACTAATATCTCTATCTTCATAAGTAGCCGAATATCCTTTAGCATTTATGCTGGTAAAAGGATAAATTGAATTTATAAAAGGTGTTCCAAGTATAATTGGAGGGTATAACTGATTTTTAACCAAGAAAAAGAAGTGTGGAATGCAAACTTTAATTTAGCAAATGCGAGTACTAGCCAATTTATACTTTTTATCTAAAGTATGCCCAGAAACAGATTTAACCATATGAATTATTTCTTCAAAATATTTGATAGGCACAAGACCTTCCTGAATACAACTAACATCTGTGCCACTATCAATCATAGCAATATCAGTTATAGAAAAAGTATTATCAATCAATATGTTACATTTAACATACCATTTATGTGTAGTAACAATTTGCATCATTCCTAAAAACATACCCTGTCTGGGATCAAGATTAAAAGGTTTTGCAGGAGTATTATCTTCATTAATAGTTTTACCTTTGTTATGCACAGCTTCAATCTGAGTTAGACAATGATTACAAATTATTTGATTTTGTTTTAGAGATCTAATCTCATTTTTTAATTTTAGAACTTCAATTTTTAAATCATCAAAAGACGAATCTCTTGTAGAAGTGGGTTCTTTATTAAGTCGATTATTAACATCGGTTATTATTAATCTAGTCTAGCATAGCATCCGAACTTTTTCGAATTGAAATATATATAAATTTAATATAGTTTTATGACTGTATGGAATGATCTATTCCTTTTTCCCGAGCAAGGGGTCTGTCAAGATTCAATATGTATTATTATTGAGTCCATGTGTCTAGCAGTTCTAATCGCGTTTAGGCACCCTTTTTCAACTCAATAACGGGCTTAGAACCATGGCTGGCTAGACGAAGTCACTAAGATAAGGCCAATAACTTGTTGTATTAAATCTGACTGTACCACCATCTCCGAACCAAGTCAAGAAACCATATGTAAATTTATCTATACTTTGATAAAGTCTAGATCTTTCATGGTAGATACAAAAGTGGAGTTAATTTTCTGACATAGATATGATACTTTAGCCGAAAATAGTCACGACTTCGATCTGAGATATAGAAAAAAAATTTAAACATAAAAAAAAATTACCTAGTTACTTTGGCCAACACCAAGGCCTATGACCGAACTATGAACAATTTATTTACTTCCGACCGATCTCGGGTAAACAGGAAACTTTACAAAACTCAAAGAGATTTACAATAGCGAGAGAAAGTAGAAAACATTTATCCAAACTCTTCCTCTCTATACTACGAATGAAACTCATTTATAAAGGAATCTATCTACAGTGACCGAGGGTCCCTTATCAATGTGTCCCATATATACAATAAGAGTTTATCTACTGCAGATCAACAGTGCTTCTACTATTTATAGCGGTTTTTTCTGTTGAAGATAAGCTTTCATAGGTTGTCTTCTTTTCCTTTTAGTTTGCGGAGGAAATCTTCTGCTTTTGTCATCGCATCTTCTGAAGTAGGTTCAAAAAATTGAGCCTCTTGTATATCCGCTACGTCATCTCTCGCTTCACTTCGCTTGGAGGTGTCTGATTTCTCGTATTGAGTAATGTTAAGAAGTAAATTCCTTCTAAGTTCTTTGAGATAATTATTAAACATCTCATCTTTATCTCCCTCTTAAATCAATATTTTTTTGGCAATATGCCGGATGGAGCTGTCCTGTATACTTCCTTTTTGAGGAATAAAACTGTATTGTTGAATCCTTCTTTCAATGAGATCCATAATTCTTGTATGTATAACAACGTTTTCTTGGGATCCTTTTTCATTAGTTTATCCCAGAAATTATCATAGAAAGTTCTATATAAACTGGGAATTTGTTCTTCTGTAAATCCCACCTCCAGAGTCCATTTCTGAATCCATGGTATCGAGAATTCAATGAAAAACTAGATTTGTTCAATTCTTTCAATCTAACAAATATGATCTGTATGGTATAATTCGTTAAGATTTGGTGAAATTTTAACCCATTCTTTGTATAACTTAAGAAATGGATTAGGTAAAATCTTAATTGTAAGACCGTGGTAAGACCACCAATTTAAGAACCAGTTAGGTATCGGTTCTGCAAATATCTTTGCACACACTTTAATGAACCATGTATGCTTATGTCTCTCATTATTGTAAATGAGGACTTTATCAAAAGCACGAATATAGTCCCAATATGTAAAATTCATAGAGACTTTATTTCATTGTGGATATGCCCCAATCTTCAACGGATATAACCTGCTTGATTATCATTTTGGAGAAGTTATAAACATTCTAGCTGGTATTGTATCCTGAGAAGTAATGGAATTCCACACTACCTGTGTTTATTAGAACTGTCTCATAATATGATCGGGTTTTGTATGACTCACCCAGAAAATATAATCCATTAACTAGATATCGCTGGAATATCTTCCATGGTTCTTCTTTTCTCTGAATATCAGAGTTTTTTAAGAGAAATACCATTTCTTTCTTTGAAACATTTTCATAGGATTTAATTTCATCAACCTCTTCTTTAGATATAGATGCAAAAGTACCACTTTGCTTCTGAGATAGATACACCTGCAATTGTTCGTATAATGGATCATTTTCTAGAATATCATTTAGATGTATCGAAGAAGAAGCCTCCTTCTTAGGAATTCTGGCTCTTATCAAGCTCATTCTTCCTCTTTGTATAATTGGATAGCTGGATGAGGATCCGTATGACGATCCTGATGATCCTGGGGATGATCATCCCCTTCCTCTACAATTTCCCCTATCTCTAGCCTTGGTTAACCAAGGAGGGTCCATCCTGCAAACGAAACATTTTGTTTTATTCGAATGCATAATAATTACTGTGATAATAATTTTTGTCATCAAAATCCACAACTTCTTTGCAATAAAGAATATCTGAGATGATGTCTCTCATCATACTATCTATGATTTTCCATAAGATTTCCTCTTGTACATCTCTATTGAAAGGAATCACCTTTAATATAGTAATCAAGATTTTTTCAGTAAAGAAGGGAGACAGAAAACTCACTGTGTAGATAAATATTCTCTAGATAAGAAATCTGGAAGAGAGTTATCACTTCTCTTTTTATAATGTATTTCAAAATCAAAAGGTGCTAACTGAGCTTGCCACCTAGCAAAAAATAATTTTAATGCATCATGCCTAAAATATTTGTTGAACATATACTTCAAAGATTGAGCATCAGTTTTAATTAAAAACTTCTAATTATATAAATCATTTTGAAATTTTAATATGCATTTCACGATGGTTAACATTCCATGAGGCACCTTGGCATATTTCTTTTGGGCATCGCTCCATTTCTCATAATGAAATCTGATTAAATATTCAGTTTTGTCAGGGGAATTAATTTATTTCAATATTTCACCATAACCAAGGTTAGAAGCATCTGTCTCTACAATTTTTTGCCAAGCAGGGTTAGCAAGGGTTAAACAAGGTAAAGATTGAACACGAAGTTTAATATCTTTTACCAAAGCAGTATGACTATCAGTCCAAGGTGATTTATGATCCTTTTTTAGCCTAACATATAAAGGGCTAAATCTTGAGATAAATTTTTATAAAAGGGAGAAATATAGTTCAAAATTCCCAAAAATCTTTGTAATTAAGTTCGATCCGTAATAATATCATTAAATTTTGAAGCAAAGTCAATAGCTCTTTGAATTGGCGTGACTTTTCCTTGATAAATATGATGTCCTAAAAATCAAACATCTGTTTGAAACAAACTCATTTTTGGTTTAGCAATCACCAAACCATTTTATATAACAATTTTTTTGAAAATGTCTAAGTGCTTAATATGCATTTCAAATATTTTTTAGTATACCAAAATGTCATCAATATAAACTATGATAAAATCCAAATATGGGTTAAAATATCATTCATAATTTTCTGAAATTTAGAAGGAGCATTTTTTAAACCAAATGGCATAACATTCCATTCATATTGTCCAAAAGGGATGTTAAAAGCTGTTCTATAAGAATGCTCTTTAAATATTTGGATTTTCCAATAACCAGATTTTAAATCAAATTTTGACAATATATTGGCATCATATAATCTATATAATAAATCTCTTTATTTGAAATAGGATATCAAATCCATTTTAAATATTTATTTAATGGTTTATAATTAATTTCCAACCTAGGGACACTTCGTTCCCTTTTAGTAGCATTATTAACTTAGAATGCAGTACAAGACCAGGGAAATTTTGAAGGTGTTATCAAACCCTTTTGTAACAAATTATCAATTTCTTTCTTGTAGAAATCTACCAATAGATTTAGTTGGAATATAATTCTCAGAAAAAATCATCTTCATATGGAAGAGTAACAATATGCTTTTTACGATTTCAAAAAGCATTAGGATGATTAGCACAAATATCAACAATAATTTGTTCAAAAATCAATTTAATATTTTCCTGTACTTTAGTTGATTTCAAAGTATCAAATATATTCATACTAAATAATTCAAATTGCAAAGAATCAACATGCTTTTGTTTCATATTAATTAAAGCATTAATATCACGAGAAACAAGATCAGTGATAAAAGTATAACTAATATCTCTATATTCATAAGTAGCCGAAAATCCTTTTGCATTTATGCTGGTAAAAGGATAAATAACTTTATAAAAGGTGTTCCAAGTATAATTGGAGGGTATAACTGATTTTTAACCACGAAAAAGAAGTCTGGAATACAGAATTTATTTTGTTTCTGGTATGCTCGTGTGCTTTCTTTTCATAGTCGATTTGACCTCTCTATATCTAGATTCTATCCTTTCTTATTGTTTTTACCCTTTTTGCTTAGTCGGCCTTTGATGCCTACTGCGTACCTGTTGTGTTAGTACTCATGCTACGCTCTGAATCTATTTCGTAATGCAGGTCCCAGTACCAGTTGCCAACGGTGATTAGCTCCACCCTTCTTTTGCAGCTGTGATTCGGAAACGAGGGCGAGCACTTGGCATTTTGGGTTTGTCTTGTCTCTTTCTTTTGTTTTAGCTAGTCTTGTTGCCTTTGAGACACGCTTTCTTGTGGTCCACTTTTAGGACTTGTATTCTTTATTAGATATCTCTGTACTAGTGACTTACAGGTTCTGGGAGGGATTTCTGTATATATTTATTTTGGGTTGCTTCCGCCTTGTTATTCTTGCTTAGATTATTGTTTTCGCTAGTTTCCGCCCTTTCGCTCATTGCTTGATGTTTTGGTTTACGGGTTGGCTTACCTACTTGTAGGGTATAGTAGGTATCATCATGACTCGAGAAATCGGGTCGTGACACGTATCTATGCCGAACACTTCACATCAATCTCGTATTTACCATGTCAATTCCTAGGCTATGATACCACTTTGACATGATCTCCGATATCAGGCAGTAGTTCGCGCGGTTATACTTAATCAAGTCTAGCATAGCATCCGAACTCTTTTTTTTAATCGAAATATATATAAATTTAATATAGTTTTATGACTGTATGGAAGGATCTAATCCTTTTACCCAAGCAAGGGGTATGTCAAGATTCAATACGTATTGTTATTGAGCCTATGTGTCTAGCAGTTCTAACCGGGTATAGGCTCCCTTTTTCAACTCAATAACGGGCTTAGAACCATGACTAGCTAGACGAAGTCACTAAGATAAAGCTAATAACTTGTTGTATTAAATCTGACTGTACCCCATCTCCGAACCAAGTCAAGAACCATATGTAAATTTATCTATACTTTGATAAAGTCTAGATCTTTCATGGTAGATATAAAAGTGGAGTTAGTTATCCATCATAGATATGATACTTTTGCCGAACATAGTCACGGCTTAGATATGAGATATAGAAATAAAAGATTTAAACGGGAAATAAATAAATAAAAAAAGTACCTAGTTACTATGGCCAACACCAAGGCCTAAGACCGAACTATGAACAATTTATTTACTTCCACTAATCTCCGGTAAACAGGAAACTTTACAAAACTCAGAGAGATTTATAATAGGGAGAGAAAGTAGAAAGGGTTTTTCTAAAACCTGCCTCTCTATACTACAAATGAAACTTATTTATAGAAAAGAAAAGGAATCTATCTACAGTGACCAAGGGTCCTTTATAAATGTGTCCCATATATACAGTAACAGTTTATCTACTGTTGATCTACAGTATTTCTACTGTTGATAGTGGTTTTTTTCTGTTGAAGATAAGCTTTTAGAGGTTGTCTTCTTTTCCTTTTAGTTTGCGGAGGAAATTTTCCGCTTTTGTCATCGCATCTTCTGAAGTAGGTTCAGAAAATTGAGCCTCTTGTATATCTGTGACGTCATCACTCGCTTCACTTCGCATGGAGGTGTTTGATTTCTCGTATTGAGTAATGTTAAGAAGTTAATTCCTTCTGACTTCTTAGAGATAATTATTAATAATCTCATCGTTATCTCCCTCTTGAATGGATATTTTTCTCGCAATATGTCGGACGGAGTTGTCTCGTATTATTCCTTTTTGAGGAATAAGACAGTATTCTTGAATTCTTCTTTCAATGAGATCTAATAATTCTTGTCTGTATAACGACTTTGTCTTGGGATCCTTTTTCTTTAGTTTATCCTAGAAATTATTATAGAAAGTTCTATATAAACAGGGGATTTGTTCTTCTGTAAATCCAACCTCCAAAGTCCATTTATTAATCCACGGGATCGAGAATTCAATGAAAAAGTAGATTTGTTCAATTTTTTCAATGTAACATATATGATCTGTATGATATAATTTGTTAAGATTTGGTGAAATTTTAACCCATTCTTTGTATAACTTAGAAATGGATAAGGTAAACACTTAATTATCGGACCGCGGTATGACCACCAATTTAAGAACCAGTTAGGTATCGGTTCTGCAAATATCTTTGCACATACTTTAATGAACCATGTATGCTTATGTCTCTCATTATTGTTAATGAGGACTTTATCAAAAGCATGAATATAGTCCCGATATGTAAAATTCATAGAGACTTTATTTAGGCTTATTTGCCTTTCTTTCATTGTGGATATGCCCCAATCTTCAACGGATATAACCTACTTGATTATCATTTTGGAGAAGTTATAAACATTCTCGCTGGTGTTGAAACCTGAGAAGTGTTGGAATTCCGCACTACCTGTGTTTATTAGAATTGTCTTATAATAAGATCGGGTTTTGTATGACTCACCCGGGAAATATAATCCATTAACTAGATATCACTGGAATATCTTCCAGGGTTCTTCTTTTCTCTGAATATCAGAGTTTTCTAAAAGAAATATCATTTCTTTCTTTGATACCTTTTCATAATATTTTATATCATCAGCCTCTTCTTAACCGATAGATGCAAAAGTATCACCTTGCTTCTGAGATAGATACTCCTGCAATTGTGCGTATAATGGATTAATTCCTGGAATATCAGCCAGATCTATCGAAGAAGAAGCCTCCTTCTGAGGAATTCTGGATCTTATCAATCATTCCTCCTCTCTATATAATTGGAGAGCTGGATGAGGATCCGTATGACGATCCTGATGATCCTAGGGATGATCATCCCCTCCCTCTATAATTTCCCCTGCCTCTAGCCTTGGTTACCCAAGGAGGGTCTATCCTGCAAACGAAACATTTTGTTTTATTCAAATGCATAATAATTACTGTATTAATAATTTTCTTCGTCAAAATGAACGACTTCTTCGCAATAAAGTATATCTGAGATGATGTCTCTCATCATACTATCAATGATTTCCCATAGGATCTCCTCTTTTACATCTCTATTGAGAGGAATCACCTTTAATATAATAATCAAGATTTTTTCAATAAAGAAGGGAGACAGAAAACTCATTGTGCAGATAAATATTCTCTAGATAAGAAATCTGGAAGAGAGTTATCACTTCCCTTTTTATAATGAATTTCAAAATCAAAAGGTGCTAACTGAGCTTGCCACCAAGCAAAAAATAATTTAGATTCATCATGCTTAAAATATTTGTTGAACATATACTTCAAAGATTGAGCATCAGTTTTTATTAAATACTTCGGATTATATAAATCATCTTGAAATTTTAATACGCATTTCATTATGGTTAACATTTCATGAGCCACCTTGGCATACTGGGCATCGGTCCATTTCCCATAATGAAATCTGATTAAATATTCAGTTTTGTCAGGGGAATTAATTTGTTTCAATATTTCACCATAACCAATGTTAGAAGCATCTGTCTCTATAATTTTTTGCCAAGCAGGGTTAGCAATGGTTAAACAAGGTAAAGATTGAACACGGAGTTTAATATCTTTTACCAAAGCAGTATAACTATCAGTCCAAGGTGATTTATGATCCTTTTTAAGACTATCATATAAAGGGGCTAAATCTCTGAATAAATTTTTATAAAAGGGAGAAATATAATTCAAGCTTCCCAAAAATCTTTGTAATTGAGTTCGATCCGAAATAATATCAGGAAATTTTGAAGCAAAGTCGATAGCTCTTTTAATTGGCGTGACTTTTCCTTGACGAATATGATGTCCTAAAAATCGAACATCTGTTTGAAACAAACCCATTTTTGGTTTAGAAATCACCAAACCATTTTGTATAACAACATTTTTGAAAATGTCTAAGTGCTTAATATGCATTTCAAATGTTTATTAGTATACCAAAATGTCGTCAATATAAACAATGATAAAATCCAAATATGGTTAAAAAATTCATTCATAAATTTATGAAATTCAGTAGGAGCATTTTTTAAACCAAATGGCATAACATTCCATTCATATTGTCCAAAAGGGACGTTAAAAGTTGTTCTATATGAATGCTCTTTAAATATTTGGATTTGCCAATATGCTGATTTTAAATCAAATTTTGAGAATATATTGGCATCATATAATCTAGATAATAAATCTCTTTTATTGGAATAGGGTACCTAATCCATTTTAAATACTTATTTAATGGTTTATAATTAATTACCAACATGGGGACACCTCGTTCCCTTTCTGCAACATTATTAACATAGAATGCAGTACAAGACCAAGGAGATTTTGAAGGTTTTATCAAACCCTTTTGTAACAAATTATCAATTTCTTTCTTGCAGAATTCTACCAATTCAGTGTTCATCTTGCAAGGACGAGATTTAGTTGGAATATCATTCTCAAAAAAATCTTCTTCATATGGAATAGTAACAATATGCGTTTTACTATTCCAAAATGCATTAGGATGATCAGCACAAATATCAACAATAATTTGTTCAGAAATCAATTCATTTTTTTCCTGTACTTTAGTTGATTTCAAAGTATTAAATATATTCATACTAAATAATTCAAGTTTCAAAAAATCAACATGCTTTTGTTTCATACTAATTCAAGCATTAATACCACGAGAAACAGGATCAGTGATAAAAGTATAACTAATATTTCTATCTTCATAAGTAGCCGAAAATCCTTTAGCATTTATAATGGTAAAAGGATAAATAGCATTTATAAAAGGTGTTCCAAGTGTAATTGGAGGGTATAACTGATTTTTAACCAAGAAAAAGAAGTGGGGAATGCAAACTTTAATTTAACAAATGCAAGTATTAGCCAATTTATACTTTATATCTATAGCATGCCCAGAAACAGATTTAACCATATGAATTGTTTTTTCAAAATATTTGATAGGCACTAGACCTTCCTGAATACAACTAACATCTGCGCCACTATCAATCATTGCAATATCAATTATAGAAAAAGTATTATCAATCAATATGGTACATTTAACATATCATTTATGTGCAGTAACAATTTGCATCATTCCTAAAAACATACCTTGTCTGGGATCAAGATTAAAAGGTTTTGCAAGAGTATTATCTTCATCAATATTTTTACCTTTGTTATGCACAGTTTCAATCTGAGTTAGATGATGATCACAAATTATTTGATTTTGTTTTAGAGATTTAATCTCATTTTTTAATTTTACAACTTCAATTTTTAAATCATCAAAAGACGAATCTCCTGTAGAAGTGGGTTCTTTATTAAGTCGATTATTAACATCGGTTATTATTAATCTAGTCTAGCATAGCATCCGAACTTTTTCGAATTGAAATATATATAAATTTAATATAGTTTTATGACTGTATGGAAGGATCTATTCCTTTTTCCCGAGCAAGGGGTCTGTCAAGATTCAATATGTATTATTATTGAGTCCATGTGTCTAGCAGTTCTAATCGGGTTTAGGCACCCTTTTTCAACTCAATAACGGGCTTAGAACCACGGCTGGCTAGATGAAGTCACTAAGATAAGGCCAATAACTTGTTGTATTAAATCTGACTGAACCACCATCTCCGAACTAAGTCAAGGAACCATATGTAAATTTATCTATACTTTGATAAAGTCTATATCTTTCATGGTAGATACAAAAGTGGAGTTAGTTATCTGACATAGATATGATACTTTAGCCGAAAATAGTCACGACTTCGATCTGAGATATAGAAAAAAAATTTAAACATAAAAAAAAGTACCTAGTTACTATGGCCAACACCAAGGCCTATGACCAAACTAAGAACAATTTATTTACTTCCGACCGATCTCCAGTAAATAGGAAACTTTACAAAACTCACAGAGATTTACAATAGCGAGAGAAAGTAGAAAACATTTATCCAAAACCTGCCTCTCTATACTACGAATGAAACTTATTTATAAATGAATCTAACTACAGTGACCGAGGGTCCCTTATCAATGTGTCCCATATATACAATAAGAGTTTATCTACTGTAGATCAACAGTGTTTCTATTATTTATAGTGGCTTTTTCTATTGAAGATAAGCTTTCATAGGTTGTCTTCTTTTCCTTTTAGTTTGCGGAGGAAATCTTCCGCTTTTGTCATCGCATCTTCTGAAGTAGGTTCAAAAAATTGAGCCTCTTGTATATCCGCGACGTCATCTCTCGCTTCACTTCGCTTGGAGGTGTCTAATTTCTCGTATTGAGTAATGTTAAGAAGTAAATTTCTTCTAAGTTCTTTGAGATAATTATTAAACATCTCATCTTTAATATGCCGGATGGAGTTGTCCTGTATAATTCCTCTTTGAGGAATAAGACTGTATTGTTGAATCCTTCTTTCAATGAGATCGAATAATTCTTGTATGTATAACAACATTTTCTTGGGATGCTTTTTCATTAGTTTATCCCAGAAATTATCATAGAAAGTTCTATATAAACTGGGAATTTGTTCTTCTGTAAATCCCACCTCCAGAGTTCATTTCTGAAACCATGGTATCGAGAATTTAATGAAAAACTAGATTTGTTCAATTCTTTCAATCTAACAAATATGATCTGTATGATATAATTCGTTAAGATTTGGTGAAATTTTAACCCATTCTTCGTATAACTTAAGAAATGGATTAGGTAATATCTTAATTGTAAGACCGTGGTATGACCACCAATTTAAGAACCAGTTAGGTATCGGTTCTGCAAATATCTTTGCACACACTTTAATGAACCATGTATGCTTATGTCTCTCATTATTGTAAATGAGGACTTTATCAAAGGCATGAATCTCCCAATATGTAAAATTCATAGAGACAAGCTTATCAGCCTTTCTTTCATTGTGGATATGCCCCAATCTTCAATGGATATAACCTGCTTGATTATCATTTTGGAGAAGTTATAAACATTCTCGCTGGTTTTGTATCCTGAGAAGTAATGGAATTCCGCACTACCTGTGTTTATTAGAACTGTCTCGTAATAAGATCGGGTTTTGTATGACACACCCAGAAAATATAATCCATTAACTAGATATCGATGGAATATCTTCCATGGTTCTTCTTTTTTCTGAATATCAGAGTTTTTTAAAAGAAATATCATTTATTTCTTTGATACATTTTCATAGGATTTAATTTCATCAGCCTCTTCTTTAGATATAGATGCAAAAGTACCACTTTGCTTCTGAGATAGATACGCCTGCAATTGTGCGTATAATGGATCATTTTCTAGAATATCATTTAGATGTATCAAAGAAGAAGCCTCCTTTTTAGGAATTCTGGCTCTTCTCAAGCTCATTCCTCCTCTTTGTATAATAGGAGAGCTGGATGAGGATCCGTATGACGATCCTGATGATCCTGGGGATGATCTTCCCCTTCCTCTACAATTTCCCCTATATCTAGCCTTGGTTAACCAAGGAGGGTCCATCCTGCAAACGAAACATTTTGTTTTATTCGAATGCATAATAATTACTGTGATAATAATTTTTGTCATCAAAATCGACGACTTCTTTGCTATAAAGAATATCTGAGATGATGTCTCTCATCATACTACCTATGATTTGCCATAAGATTTCCTCTTGTACATCTCTATTGAGAGGAATCACCTTTAATATAGTAATCAAGATTTTTTCAGTAAAGAAGGGAGACAGAAAACTCACAGTGTAGATAAATATTCTCTAGATAAGAAATCTGGAAGAGAGTTATCACTTCCCTTTTTATAATGAATTTCAAAATCAAAAGGTGCTAACTGAGCTTGCCACCTAGCAAAAATTAATTTTAATGCATCATGCCTAAAATATTTGCTGAACATATACTTCACAGATTGAGCATCAGTTTTTATCAAAAAGTTCTGATTATATAAATCATCTTGAAATTTTAATATGCATTTCACGATGGTTAACATTCCATGAGCCACCTTGGCATATTTCTTTTGGGCATCGCTCCATTTCGCATAATGAAATCTGATTAAATATTCAGTTTTGTCAGGGGAATTAATTTGTTTCAATATTTCACCATAACCAATGTTAGAAGCATCTGTCTCTACAATTTTTTGCTAAGCAGGGTTAGCAATGGTTAAACAAGGTAAAGATTGAACACGAAGTTTAATATCTTTTACCAAAGCAGTATGACTATCAATCCAAGGTGATTTATGATCCTTTTTTAGCCTAACATATAAAGGGGCTAAATCTTGAGATAAATTTTTATAAAAGGGAGAAATATAGTTCAAGCTTCCCAAAAATCTTTGTAATTGAGTTCGATCCGTAATAATATCATTAAATTTTGAAGCAAAGCCAATAGCTCTTTGAATTGGCGTGACTTTTCCTTGATAAATATGATGTCTTAAAAATCAAACATCTGTTTGAAACAAACTCATTTTTGGTTTAGAAATCACCAAACCATTTTGTATAACAATTTTTTTTGAAAATGTCTAAGTGCTTAATATGCATTTCAAATATTTTTTAGTGTACCAAAATGACATCAATATAAACTATGATAAAATCCAAATATGGGTTAAAAATATCATTCATAATTTTCTGAAATTCAGAAGGAGCATTTTTTAAACCAAATGGCATAACATTCCATTCATATTGTCCAAAGGGACGTTAAAAGCTGTTCTATAAGAATGCTCTTTAAATATTTGGATTTTCCAATAACCAGATTTTAAATCAAACTTTGACAATATATTGGCATCATATAATCTATATAATAAATCTCTTTATTTGGAATAGGATACCTAATCCATTTTAAATATTTATTTAATGGTTTATAATTAATTTCCAACATGGGGACACTTTGTTCCCTTTCAGTAGCATTATTAACTTAGACTGCAGTACAAGACCAAGGAAATTTTGAAGGTTTTATCAAACGCTTTTGTAACAAATTATCAATTTCTTTCTTGTAGAATTCTACTAATAGATTTAGTTGTAATATAATTCTCAGAAAAAATCATCTTCATATGGAAGGGTAACAATATGCTTTTTACGATTCCAAAATACATTAGGATGATCAGCCCAAATATCAACAACAATTTGTTCAGAAATCAATTTAATATTTTCCTGTACTTTTGTTGATTTCAAAGTATCAAATATATTCATACTAAATAATTCAAGTTGCAAAGAATCAACATGCTTTTGTTTCATATTAATTAAAGCATTAATATCACGAGAAACAGGATCAGTGATAAAAGTTTAACTAATATCTCTATATTCATAAGTAGCCGAAAATCCTTTTGCATTTATGCTGGTAAAATGATAAATAGCATTTATAAAAGGTGTTCCAAGTATAATTGGAGGGTATAACTGATTTTTAACCACGAAAAAGAAGTGTGGAATGCAGAATTTATTTTGGCAAATGCGAGTATTAGGCAATTTAAACTTTATATCTAAAGCATGCCAGAAGCAGATTTAACCAAATGAGTTGTTCTTTCAAAATATTTGATAGGCACAAGACCTTCTTGAATACAACTAACATTTGTGCCACTATCAATCATAGAAATATCAGTTATAGAAAAAGTATTATCAATCAATATGGTACATTTAACATACCATTTATGAGCAGTAACAATTTGCATCATTCCTAAAAACATACCTTGTCTGGGATCAAGATTAAAAGGTTTTGCAAGAGTATAATCTTCAGCAATATTTTTACATTTGTTATGCACAGTTTCAATCTGAGTAAGATGGATGATCACAAATCATTTGATTTTGTTTTACAGATTCAAGCTCATTTTTTAAATTTTCAACTTCAATTTTTAAATCATCAAAAGATGAATCTCTTGTAGAAGTGGGTTTCTTATCAAGTCGATTATTAACTTCTGACAAAGAATAAGGAGTAGAATATTCAAAATCATTCTTTTGTTTTTCAACATTTTTTGAAGAACTAGCATTGTTATTAACTGCTACTTGAATAATTTTTTCACGAAGATTATTATCAGTTACTTCTTTCAAAAGCTCTATTACGTTGTCAGAAGTAATAGTATTAATATTCAAATCTTCAAATTGAGACTGTAATTTATAAAATTCATCATTTTCACAAGAGAAAATATTACCATAACAAGCATTGCATGTATTCGTATTAGCAGGCTGATTATTATCAGAATTATCAAGCAACTCAATCTCTTCTTCAGACCCTAAATCAGAATCATAATCAGACTAAGAACCAGAAGTGTATAAGAAACTATAAACCTTGTCATGAATCTCCTCATCAAGTTCTACGGTCTTCAGCTTCTCAAGCTTACAGTTGGGTTCTATGTGACCGAAATTTCCACACCTACAACACTTAATTTTGGCGAGATCTCGCTTAGATCTATTCTGGGTAAATCTATTAGACTTACGAAAGGCTCTTCTATCTTCGTGCTCTTCCTTAGATCTATGTCTAGACCTCTTTTTTCTATAAGATTTATCGGGATTGGATTCTCTAGAATCTCTATGCTTCTTCTTCTTACTATTAGCAGAAGTATCAGGTAGTCCAAACTGGGTATAGAAGTCTCCTAACTGAGATCTTTCTCTAAACTTATCTATCTTCAGTTGTCTGGATACCTTCAATTCATTACATAAGTTTATACCTTCTTGAGTACAAACTCCTATCAGCTTACCATAAGTGTAACTGTTATAAGGAATTTCACCTTGATTATTCCTTAGAGTTTTTCTAACTCTTTCAGCAAATAAGGGGGGAAGGCCATCTATAAACTTTGTTTTCCAATGCTCAAGACGGTTTTCGGGTAGTTCCATCATCCAACTCATATAAGTATCTTTCTACCATTTGAATTCTCCCAAGTGTCTACATCATAGATAGTTTAACAAAGTACGAACAGTCTCATACTGATTGGTAAATCTACCATTGAAATGTTCTAAGATAGTTAAGACGAGGGTATAAACTGTGTCTTCCCTATTTCTTACTAAAGACATGCCCAAGTTATCAACACCTTCGATGTTTAAACTGGTAGCATTTACCACAACAACTTTTGCCTCAAAGATCATATAATTATCCCACCAACCTCTGAGTTGGCCAGTAAAACCTGCATTAATCATTTTACAAATATTTATATTTGTATTTTTTACATTTTTACATATTGTAGCATACATAAGCATTCTATGAACAAGAATAGTCAGTTGTCGATCAGTCAATCCATCAAGATTCCATTCATCAATTCCAGACCCACTATAAGAGGTATTAGTCTAATTCCAGTCTTGTTCCTCTATTAGCACATCTTGAAGAGTTGGCCAGGATTAATAATAAATTTGTATGCTAGGTTTATGAGAAAATTTTGTATTACCACTATTCTTCTTTGGGTAACCACGGAGTTTATTAAATTCTAAAGCAACATGATTTTTAAAATCAAACGTAGTTTCCATTTCATTAGCAAAATCTTCTGACAAATCCACAGGCTTAGCACTGAATTCAGAAAACTTTTTATTAAGAAGTTCTTCTAGATCATAAAGTGGTTTAAATACAAAATCCTGAATCTCAGGGGGCCTTTGGACATAAGTAAAAAGGTCTTCTAATTTACTTTTCGAAGTAGAAAACTTTTCAGAAGTTTTTAAATCATTTTTTATCTAAATTATCAAAGCAGTTAACTCATCCATTTTTCTATGAAGCGAACTAATATGTTCACCTGAAACTTTAACATAAACTCCCAAATAATTATTTTGAGAAATCAAATTATTAATCTCATTGATGCTGACTTCCGCAACATCTTCTTCTACAAATTTTTGAAAGGCAGTAAAATAATACCAGTATTATTTGGTCAAATAAAAGATGCCTGATGACGATAAATAGCTCTGACAATATTACCTGATTCATCTTTATAAGATTGCTCAAGAACATTGATGAATAAAGGCAGATAAGTGGTTATAAACCAAGGTAGAAAGAACATAATATGATTATGCAAAGCGCAAGTTTCATAAAACTCTTGAGAAATATTATGAAGGTCATCAACACTATAAGTGTCAAAAAACCAAGTTTTAAACCGGTTCCATTTATCAATTGAAAATTCATTTTGCACATATTTTCGTGCCAGGGAACCTGGACTAAAATCAATCTGGTGTGCATCCATCATTAAGTATCATTAGGATTAAAATCCATTTCGGATGCAGAAGGAATATCCTTATCAGAAATATAAGACGATATATCATTGGCCCTACCAATATTCAAACGAGGATCAATTTTAATTTTAATTTTAATATTTATCAACAAATATAACAGAAGATATAGTATACAAAGAAGCAACACGATTACGAGCTGGATCGTAAACCAGTTCAATCGGTGAAATATGCTGGATAGCAAGCAATCTTCTATCAGAAAATGAATGTCTATTATACGGAACAATCTTTTCATCAAACTGAATACAAATCTTATCATCAGAATTTTGAGTAATATGAGAATATTCTAAGTTTGTAACAGCATCGGTCATCTGTTCAGGAGGTATAACAAAATCTAAAGTCCAAGTAGTTGGAAAATTAATTTCTTCCTATTTTATAGGTCTTCTAGTAGTGACCTTAGATTTAGCAAAATTTGTTTCTACTAAAACAGTTTGATCGATGTATCATATACCTTACATCTTGGGTTTAACGTAGCAATCAATTTAAAATAGATTCTATAAGATAAGTAAATCAATTCAGATCCAGTTGCATAATTATAACCATACATTTTAACATTCAATGTTAAAGCATCAAGATTGTTAGAGTCAGTCAAAGATGACAGCAAATTAGGCTGAGTGTTAAAGTATACGAACCCATATGCCACCGTGGATTCTATAGAACCCATCAAAGATTGTCAAAATTTTAAATTTCTAGCATC
Organism: Solanum stenotomum; assembly: GCF_019186545.1. Classification (NCBI taxonomy): domain Eukaryota; kingdom Viridiplantae; phylum Streptophyta; class Magnoliopsida; order Solanales; family Solanaceae; genus Solanum; species Solanum stenotomum. The sequence goes on along the minus strand of NC_064293.1, from coordinate 25,254,807 downwards.
ACGAAGAGCAACTAAAAATGTTTCTAGTAACCCTTTAAGAGTTAGTGGCTTAAAAGCGATCTGAACCATGCCAATATGCAAGAACTTATATTGTAATTTATATAAATCAATATCTCGTTTATTTAGCAAATAAATAGTCTATTTGGATGAATTTAACGCCAACGATTGCTCAGTAGTTTTAATCAATTGCTTATGAGAAATTTTATCAAACCAACCATAATCATAAATGGTTTTAAGATCAATTTTTGGAATAGTCCATTTGTTTAACAAATCAAGGTTTTGAGGTTTATATACCTCTTCCAATCTAGTACTTCTAGTAATCGTATCTCCTAGATACATGATCAAGAGAGCTTATCTATGCCGAACACTTCACATCAATCTCGTATTTACCATGAAAGGTCCTAGGCTCTAATACCACTTTTGATTTTAAATCTCCGATAACTAGTAGTAGTCCGCGTGGTTATCATTAATCTAGTCTAGAATAGCATTAGAACTTTTTCAAGTTGAAATATATATAAATTTAATATAGTTTTGATGATTGTATGGAAAGATCTAATACTTTTACCCGAGCAAGAGGTCTGTCGAGATTCAATACATATTGTTATTGAGCCCATGTGTGTAGCAGTTCTAACCGGGTATAGGTGCCCTTTTTCAACTCAATAACAAGCTTAGAACCACGGCTGGCTAGACGAAGTCACTAAGACAAAGCCAATAATTTGTTGTATTAAATCTGACTGTACCACCATCTCCGAACCAAGTCAAGAAACCATATGTAAATTTATCTATACTTTGATAAAGTCTAGATCTTTCATGGTAGATATTAGATTGATGTGAAGTGCTCGGTAGATATAAGATTGAAGATTTGAATATTAATACTATTACTTCTGACAATGTCATAGAGCTTTTAAAGAAGTAATTGATATTACTCTTCGAGAAAAAAACATTCAATTAGTTGTTAATAACACGGCTAGTTCTTCTAAAACTTCTGAAAAACAAAATAATGATTTTGAATATGAATATTCTGCCCCTTACTCTTTGGTTGAAATTAATAATAGACTTCATAAACATACTATTTCTACAAGAGATTCTTCTTTTGATGATTCGAAGAATGAAATTGAAAATTTGAAAAATGAGATTAAATCTATTAAACAAAATTAAATGATTAGTGATCATCGTCTTACTAAGCTCGAAACTGTTAATAAAAAAGGGAAAAATATTGTTGAAGAAAATACTCTTGCACAACCCTTTAATCTTGATCATAGACAAGGTATGTTTTTAGAAATGATGCAAATTGTTACGGCTCATAAATGACATGTTAAATGCACCATATTAATTGATAACAATTTTTCTATAACTAATATTGCTTATGATAGATAGTGGAGCTGATGTGAGTTGCATTCATGAAGGCCTTGTACCTACTAAATATTTTGAAAAGACTACTCATATGGTTAAATCGGCTTCTGGACATGCTTTAGGTATAAAGTATAAATTGCCTAATACTCGCATTTGCCAAAATAAAGTTTGCATTCCGCATTTCTTTTTCTTGGTTAAAAATCAGTTATACCCTCCAATTATACTTGGAACACCTTTTATAAATGCTATATATTCGTTTACTAGCATAACTGCTAAAGGTTTTTCTACTACTTATGAACATCAGAATATTAGTTATACTTTTATCACTGATCTTGTTTCTCGTGATATTAATGCTTTGATTAATATGAAACAAAAGCATGTTGATTCCTTACAACTTGAATTATTTAGTATGAATATAGTTGATACTTTGAAATCCACCAAAGTACAAGAAAAAATTAAATTAATTTCTTAACGTATGGCCAATGATATGTGTGTTGATCATCCTAGTGCTTTTTGGAATCGAAAAAAGCATATTGTTACACTTCCATACGAAGATAGTTTCTCTAAGGATGATATCCCTACTAAGTCTTGTCCTTGCCAGATGAACGCCGAATTGATAGAATTCTGCAAAAAGGAAATTGATAATTTGTTACAAAAAGGTTTGATAAAACCTTCGAAATCACCTTGCTCTTGTACTGCATTTTATGTTAACAATGCGGCTGAAAGAGAACAAGGTGTCCCCAGCTTGGTTATATATTATAAACCTTTGAAAAAATATTTAAAATGGATTACATATCCTATTCAAAATAAAAGAGATTTATTGTCTAGATTATAAGATGCCAATATATTTTTAAAATCAGGTTATTGGTAGATTCAGATATTTAAAGAACATTCTTATAGAACAACTTTCAATGTTCTCTTTGGACAATACGAATGGAATGTTATGCCATTTGGTTTAAAAAACGCTTCTTCTGAATTTCAAAAAATTATGAATGATATTTTTAATCCCTATTTATATTTCATCATCGTTTATATTGATGATATTTTGGTTTACTCAAAGACTCTTGAAATGTATAACAAACATTTAGACATTTTCAAGAAAATTTTTATACAAAATGGTTTGGTGATTTCTAAATCAAAGATGAGTTTATTTCAGACAAATATAAGATTTTTAGGATGATGCAACAAAATTAATATTTGTTAGGTGGTAGGCCCAGCCAGCTCCTTCTGATTTTGAAATTCATTATAAAAAGGTGAGTGATAACTCTCTTCCAGATTTCTTATCTAGAGAATACCTATCTTCACAATGAGTGTTTTGTCTCCCTTCTTTACTAATAAAACTTTAGTTACTATCTTAAAGGTAGTTCCCCTTAATCAAGATGTTCAAGAGATAATTTTATGGAAAATTATCGATTATGTGGTGATAGACATCTTCTCTATTCATGATGTCGAAGAGATCGTCGATTTTAATGATTATTACTGTAATTACTATGATTTATAGGTATTCGAATGAAACAATGTGTTTTGTTTACAGGATGGATCCTCCTTAGGTAACCAAGGTCAGAGCAAAAGGAGATTATACTAGAGGAAGGGGATGATCATCCCCAGGACCATCAAGATCGTCATACAGATCCTCTTCATCTAACTGCCCAATTATACAAAGAGGAGAGATGAGCTTGGTTAATCTGAAAACCTCTCAAAAGAAGGCTTCTTCTATACATCTGGAAGATATTCCAGAGAATAATTCATTATACGCACAATTATAGGCGTATCTATGGCAAAAGCAAAGTGATACCTTTGCATCCATCGCAAAAGAGGATGTTGATGATATAAAATCATATGAAAAAATATCCAAGAAAGAAATGATATTTCTTCTGGAAAACTCTAATATTTAGAGAAAGGAAGAACCCTGGATGATATTCCAGCAATACTTGGTTAACGGACTATATTTCTTGGGTGAGTCATACAAAACTTGATCTTATTATGAGACAATTCTGATAAGCATCGGTAGTGCTAAATTTCAGCACTTTTCAGGATATAAAACCAGTGAAAATGTTTATAACTTCTCTAAAATGATAATAAAACTGATTATATCTGTTGAAGACTGGGGTATCTCCACAATGAAGGAAAGGCATATCAACCTGAATAAAGTCTCTATGAATTTTACATATTGGGACTATATTCGTGCATTTGATAAAGTCCTCATTTACAATAATGAGAGACAAAAGCATACTTGGTTTATTTAAGTCTGTGCAAAGATATTTGCAAGACCAATTCCTAATTGGTGTTTAAATTGGTGGTCATACCATGGTCCAACTATAAAAATTTTACCGGATCCATTTCTAAAGCTATACAAAGAATGGGTTAAAGTTTCCCCAAACCTTAACGAATTATATAACACAGATCAGATCTATTATCTGGACAAAATAGACCAGATTTATTTCTTCATCGAATTCTTTGTCCCTTGGATTCATAAATGGACCCCAGAAGTGGGATTCACTGAGGAAAAATTCCCTGCTTAGACAGGACTTTTATAACAATTTCTGGGATAAATTAATGAAAAAAGATCCCAAGACTAAAACGTTATACGGACAAGAATTGCTGGATTTTATGTCAAAAGGAATTCAGGAGTATGGTATTTCTCCCCAAAAGGGAATAGTTCCTGATAGCTCGGTCAGCACATTGCCAGAAAAATCTCTGTTCAAGATGGAGATAAAGAAGCTATGATCAATAGCTACTTGGAAGAAGTCAAGAAAAGTCTCCTTCTTGTGAGACTAGCGAAGACGCTATAGATGATATCCAAGAAGCTCAATCTGTTCAAGCAACTGGATCAAAAAATGCTCTGAAGAAGGCGAAAGATTTCCTCCGAAAGATGAAAGAAAAATGAAATAGAGATCAACCTCTCTATAGCAATAATACAACATCAACAGTAGATACACTGTTTAGGGGACAGATGGGACCCATTATTACTGTACAAATATACCTTATGCTTTTTATTTTCTATATAAATAGGTTTACCTTTCATTTCTAGGGGGTGGGCTCAGAAAACACACACCTCTCTCTTCTTTCTCTCTCTTTGTAAATCTCTCCAAAGTTTGTAAAGAGTTCAGTTCACCGGAGTTGAGCCAGAAGTAAATATATTGTGGATAGTTCTCGCATAGGCCCTGGTGTTGGCCATAGTTACAAGGTACATAAATTCTTCCTTCCTTTTCTCTTCTCTTTCTCTGATCTAGAGCCGTGACTATGTCCGGCTAAAAGAATCATATATATGTCGGATATCTAACTTCACTTTTATATCTACAATGAAAGAACTAGACTTTATCTAAATGTAAATAAATTTATATATGGTTTCTTGATTTGGTTCCGAGATGGTGGTACAGTTAGCTTTAATACAAAAAGTTATTGGATTTTTCTTAGTGACTCCGTCTAGCCAGTCGTGGTTCTAATCGCGATAATGAGTTGAAAGGGAGCTCTATACCCGGTTAGAACTGCTAGACACATGGGCTCAATAACAATACATATTGAATCTTGACAGACCCTTTGCTTGGGTAAAAGGATTGAATCCTTCCATACAGTCATAAAACTATATAAAAATTTGTATATATTTCGATTCGGATTTATTCCTTGAATTCGGATGTTGACAAGCTAGATTGAATATGACCACGCGGACTACCGCCCATCTTCGGAGATCCTGTTTCGTTGGTATTAAATATTTTTTCAAAGGTTTATAATCTATAACCAACCTGGGACACCTCGTTCTCTTTCAGCCGCATTGTTTACATAATAATTTCTCATGTTGATTATATTGTACAAGTTCCTTCTAGAGCATCTACTTCTCAGATTAGAGAGAATTATAGATGTGACAATACTAGAATTGATAAAGAAAGCATTAATATCATTGATAATGACAAAGTCATAGAGCTCTTACAAATTGTAAAAGATCCGAAAATAAAAGCTCAGATTATTGATAAAATCAATAATACCTCCACCTCTAAGAATCTTACTACAAAAGAGATCCCCACCAAAGAAGGTTCATACACCATGGCAGAAGTTAAGAATCTTCTGTTAGAAAGAAGGAAACTTATAAGTTCTCCTAGTACTATCAGTGATTTGAAGCAGGAGAACTTTTGAGAAACTTGGTCTCAAGCAAGTGGTCAAAACCACTGAGGAAACTATCACTATTGATAATGAACATCAAACTTTTAAATTATTATCTGAAAATGATTTAGACCCTTATAGGGATATTTACAGGTTTATGCATATCGGCTTGGTTCAGGTGGCATTTAAGCCCCTCACCTTGAGAGGTCTACCAGAAAGCTGTCTAGCAGCTTTGAGAGATGGTATAAACGGTCAGATAATAGTGAGACCATAAGAACCTTGCTCCAAAACAATCCTAGCAATAGTTAATGAAAGCTTCTACTGTCCGGGTTCGCCCTACACGCCCACCTGGCTAACTGGTAATCCAACAGATTCCTTCGACAGCCTTTCAGTAACCTGCCTAGATCACTTATACTTGACCTTTGTACTACTGTTCAAACTGTCTCAATAATAGACATAATCACCATTTCTGATAGTAACTTAGTATGCTATTGTAACACCCCGACTTTTCTAAACGTCTAAATTAATTCGTACATTCGTGAAAAGACAAAGAGGGTGAGTAATAACTTAAGAATGATGTGGTATGTCATATTTTAAGTGTTCAAGGGTTGTATCTCAAGTTTTGAAGCAAGGTAAGTCGCAAAATAAAAGTGGGCGAAAGTTATCGTAAGTTTCTTTTTAAAGATTTCTCTGAAATTTGGGTCAAATATTTAAGAAGTTTTCTCCCAATCTATAATGAGTTATGGGGCCCACAACCCATTAAATGGAAGGTCTACGAGTCTAGTTTCCAACACATCAAACGGTTTGTTCATATGACTAGAGAATAGAGAGATATTTGCGCCTTTGAGAGACTGTTCAAGAAGGCAGGTGAGGTGGGTCCCCTAAGTCTGTGGAAGATTATAAGATAGCATCTTCTTCATTTTTCTTCATTCCAAATCATGAGAAACCCACTATGAGATGATACTCTCAGCAACAGGGTCAACAGAATTTCAACATTTTTACCCTGCTAATACAAGAAAAGTTTATAACTTTTCCAAAATTATTATAAAGAAAGTTATAACCCCAAAAGAATGGGGAATGAGTCTGTTAAAGGAAACGGATTATATTCATCCTGAACAGAGAGTCGTATTAAAATATAATTACTGGGATTATGTTAATGGCTTTAATAAAGCTTTGTTATATGAGAATGCTAATAAGAAGCATTCATGGTTTATAAAGATTTGTTCTAATGTATTTACTCAGCCAATCCCAAATTGGTTTTGTAAATGGTGGACTTTAATACGGTCCTTCAATAAAAATATTACCAGAATAATACAAAAGTTTATATGCAGAATGGATAGACATATCTCCCAAGCTGATAAGCATGGAACAAGATAATATCTTTATCGAAGGGATGGAAGTTATGTATTTTTTACAGAGTTCTCAATTCCATGGATTTTAAAATGGAATGTGGAAGTTCATAATACTTCTGAAGGATTCCCATGTTTACAACAAACTTTTTATACAAAGTTTTGGAGCAAGTTAATTAACAAAGACCTTGACGGAAAAGTTCATGGTCAAGAAATTCTGGACTTAATAAACGATACAATTAATAAATATCATGTCCAGGAAATATCACAACCTCAAGAAGATACTCTGAGTCCTTTAAGAAAATTGCAAGGAAACTTCACATGAACAAGGGAATAATATCCAGATCAGAGGCTATAGCTCTTTACATGGAAGAAGTCAAGAAAGATTTAATAAAAAAATCTAGACATTGACATAGGAGATGATATTTCAATGACCTCAGCAACCCACACCAATCAGGATGATGAAACGTGTATGGAGGGAGAGGCTCAAAGTGATCATAGTGCTGAAGAAGTCGATATTGATGCTCTTTTCAAAAAATTCCAAGAGCAAGTGGAGGAATCCTCCGACAAAGCAACCTGCAAAGCAAAAGGCAAAACATGATAGAAGGCCCCACAAAAATTGAATGATAGGGGTAATAAGACAATCTTCTTTAATAAAGGAAAAAGTATCTTTAATAAAGATAAAGGAGTAGGCCGAAAGTTATGTCGGCCATGTATTGTAATAAAGAAGGCCACGTTTGTTTGTCGGCCTTATCTCTTTGTAATTGGCCAATGTAAAGTGTGTAGGCCATTGTAATTTTACATTTGTACCCTTTTAGACCTCTATATAAAGAGGCATAACCCCTCTCTCTCTATCTCTCTCAGTTGTAATATTTTCTCTTTTGTAATATTTTCGTAAGTTTGAATAAAAGTTTAAAGTTTGGTGGTAACACGGTAAATCAGAATCCCTGTTCCCAGGTATTATTTCTTTTATCTTGTTTTTCTTTATTTGTTGAGCCCAAATGATGGGCTAAATAGTTTGTGTTGAGTTGTAGCATACTAGGTTCCTATAAGAACTGGTGTTTGTGTCTATAATGAAGACCGTTTGAACAATTAGACTAAGGTCAGATATAGTTTAACCAAGCAGAGTTGTGAAAGGCCGCTGAAGGAAAATCCGTTGGATTACCCGTTGGATTACCCAGTGGAGGGCAAACTTGGGTGGACCCGGATAGTAGGGGCTTTCATATACTCTTTGCCAGGATAAAACTATGTCTTGTAAAGGTTTCTAATAGTCTGATTGTGAGATCCGGATTCACAGTGGGGACCCGGGCAGACCCGGATAATAGGGGCATTCATGTACTCTTTGCCAGGATAGAATTGAACAATATAATGCCGCTTAGTATTAGGGAAATATTGTGTTAGTACACCACCATATCCTATATCTGAAACATCTATCTCCACCATTTTCTCCCAATTTGGGTTAGCCAAAGTAAGACAAGGAAGGTTTTTAACCTTTTCCTTAATCCTCTTAACTGCTTCAGTATGATCATTTGACCATGCTTTAGGGTTATTTTTCAACCTGTCATATAAAACAGTTATATCTTGTGCTAAATCCTTTATAAAAGGAGCAACATAATTAAGACTCCCAAGAAACCTCTGTAATTGAGTCTTATTAGTTATAATATCAGGAAATTTAGACTCAAATTGAATACTTCTATTAATAGGGCTAATATTTCCTCTTTATATATTATGACCAAGGAATCTGGCATTTGTCTTAACTAAAGCCATTTTTGGTTGAGATAAAATCAAGCCATTTTGAATAATAATTCTCTTAAACAATTCAAGATGTTTAAAATGAGCTTCCACATTTTTGGAAAACACTAAGATATCATCTATATAAACAATTATAAAATTACTATATGGCATGAATATATCATTCATTATTTTTTGAAATTCCGATGGAGCGTTTTTCAAACCAAAAGGCATAACGTTCCATTCAAATTGACCCATCGAGACATTGAAAGCGGTTTAAAACCTATCTGACTCCACTATCTGGAACTGCCAATAACCTGATTTCAGAGCAAATTTAGAAAATATGATAGCATCATAAACTCTATCTAGTAAATCCTTCTTATTAGGAATGGGATACCTGATCCATTTCAATGCTTTATTAAGCGGTTTATAATTGATTACCAGTCGAGGCACTCCCCTTTCCTGTTCTGCATGTTTATTAACATAGAACGCCGTACAAGACCAAGGTGACTTTGATTGCCTTATAAGGCCTTTTTGTAGTAAGGAGCTTATTTCCTTTTTGCACAACTCCAAATATTCTGAATTCATTTGGCAAGGTCTTGCCTTGGTAGGAATATTATCCTCCACAATGTTATCCTCATAAGGAAGGCTTACTACATGCTTTTTCATGTTCCAAAAAGCATTAGGATGGTCTCTACAAATATCAATGGAAAATTGATTATTTAAAATAGCAATTTTTTTTTGTAATTTACGATTTTGTAAAATATGATCAACTTCAATACTATTGATCTCTTGTTTTATAAAACTTACCTGATTATTTTTAGAAATTAATTTTGCGGTTAAATCATTTATCATTCTAGTAAAAGGTTTAGTAACAAACTCAAGTATAAAGGGTTTGTTATTCCAAGTACCAATATTTTTTTCATTATCCCAATAAGTAAGTGGAAAAATGTCATTTATAAAAGGGACACCCAATATTATTTGATTTGTAATATCTTTAACTAAAACAATGCTTTGAGGAACACAATTCTTTCCTTTACAAATAAAAGCTTTAGGTAATTTGAATTCAATATTCATTTTGCTACCATTTGCAGAATGAAGACTATGAGTAAATTTATGAAAATACCTTGAAGGTATAAGTCCTTGAATACAATTTAAATCTGCAGCACTATCAATAAGAGCTATAAACTCTTTTTTATAATTATAATCTATCAAAAGAGTGATTTTTGTATAAAACTTTTGTGAAGTAAAAGTTTTAAGACTATGCAAAAAGTCTGTTTTATTATTTTTCAAATAAAGATTTTTCATAAAATCAAGGCTATAATTTTCTCCTTCCAAAGAAGATGACGATTCAGAGGCATTACCCAAGTCTTGAAGACTTTGAATAACATCGAGTCTTACCTCTATCACGACATTCTTTTCTTTTAGGCGAACAATGTCTTCTTTGAGAGTATTAATCACTTCTTTTAAATCACTAATAGTAGTAGGAGAACTTATTTACTTTCTCCTTTCCAGTAAAAGGTTTTTAACTTCTTCCATGGTATATGAACCTTCTTTAGTAGGAATTTCCTCAAGAATATCATCCTTATCCTTTCCCTTACTTGAAGAAGTATTACTGATTTTATCGATAATCTGGGCCCTTATTTCTGGATCTTTAATACTTTGTATGAGCTCCAGTACCTTGTCATTATCAATGACATTGAGACTCATTACTTTGAATTGGGAATAGATCTTATAAAGATCATCCTCTTCACCTTCCTTTTCACATGCCAACCCTTGTTGACAAGGTGAGCATTCATCTTCAGAAGTCATATAATCTTCTTGTTGAAGAGCTTTAAGATCGTCACTTGTTGAAGATTCTTCATGACTACTATTATCTGATTCTGATCTTTCTGAGTCAGAATTGAGCATAATCTTATAAAGAGAATCTTTCATATTATCATCAATATCAAGGCTTTTAATCTTTTCCTTGACCCTGCAATCTTTGGCATGATGACCAAATCTTCCACATTTGTGGAAAGTATCCGTCTTGTTATAATTGTGGCGATATTGTTTCCTTCATTTAGAAGAGTCTCATTTTCCTTCTTCAGCTCTTCTTAACTTCTTTTCAATTCTCTTTTTCTTCCATTTCTCATAATCCTTTTTGGAAGATTTTTTCTTCTTAGGAGTATATTCCTTTTTCTTTGATTTTTGTTTAGGAATATCAAATGCGAATTGTTCACAAAATTCTCCTAATTGTTGTCTTTCATTTAAGCGATGTCGCTTAATCTCTTGATTCAACTTTATTTCATTACATAATGAAAATCCTTCCTGCACACAAGAACTTATAAGCTTTCCGTAAGTATAATCATCATAGTTTATGCTATGACTTTCTCCTCTGATGGTTTTTCTTTCTCTTTCAGCAAAAAGAGTTGGTAAACCATCTATAAACTTAGACTTCCAATGAGTGTTATTACACTGTGGTAACTCCATAACCCTTCATAAGAAAACATCTTTATAACACATAAATGATGTGAGGGTCTTACATCTCAGGTTTTGAAGCAAGGTTCTATTAGTTTCACTATTATCTGACCATCTTCTAGTAAAATGTTCTATAATATTTAGAACCAGTGTATAAACTGCATTCTGGTTATGTTGTTCCCCTTCTAGTTTTACCGCTTGCAGGACCTTATCCCTTTGATCCTGATTGAGATAGTTATCCCACCAACCTTTTAATTGGCCAGTAAAACCTGCAGTTATCATATCAACAATAGTCTTATCACTATTTTTGTTAGTTTTACAGATAGTATTGTACATCAGCATTCTTTGGACAGTTGTATAAATCTTTCTATCATTATAATCATCTATGTTCCATTCATAGATTTCCTTACCATTATAACTATTAGTTATAATATGCTCATGTTCCTCCAACAACACATCTTGTGGAGTGGGTCTAGGATAGTAGTACATCCTTTGGACCGATTTCCTTGCATATCTTTCTGCAATTTTATTAATATTATCAGAAAATTCATTCTTATGACTAGGTTCTCCTTCTGAGAAGTTATCTACATTTATAGGTTGTACACCACCACCTTTGAATTTCTTCTCCAAGAAATCCTCAAGATCTGAATAATCTTTGATCTGAAAGTTATCAATCTCCGACGGAGGCTGCAAACTGCTATGAGCGACTTTCTCTCTTCCTTTTGTCTTAATAGGCAACAAAGAGATTAGTTTATCAACTTTATCATGCAAAGAAACATTATGTTCACCCAATATGCTCATATAAATATTAGCATAATTATTCTGCTTAATCATAGCATTAACATGCATTGTAGTGCTAAAGCAGTGTCATTTTCAAACAATTTTGAAAAAGCATTAAAATTAATTGTCTGATCATTTTTATTAATTTGAAAAGATTGTGATGGGGGAAAGACTGATTTCGTATTTTCTCCATTACTTAAAGTAAAATCTCTTTCTAGCATGGAGATATAGTTATGAACATGTTTACACACAAACCAAGGAACAAATGCTACTAAATGATTTATTCCTGAGTCAATAAGATCTTTATAAAATTCTTCTTGAAAATCATATTGTTCTTCTTTATTAAAATTCTTGAAGAGCCATTTTCTAAAAAGTTTTTATTTAGATCGCTGAATTTTTTTTGCGATCCTTGCTCTTGCCGAGGAACCCGGACTAAAATCAATGAGACATCATTAAACAATATCAAGTAATTAATCCATCAGGAAAATTCATTTCAGATTCAGTTATATCTAAATTTGAGTTAAGCCTAGGAACAGGTCAAGCTTATTTATCCTTATCATTTTTTATATTGTCACATCTATAAGTTTCTCTAATTTGAGAAGTAGATGCACGTGAAGGAACCTACACAATATAATCAACAGGAGAAATATATGAAGAGTTGGATCTAGTTATTCTAGAAGAAATGCTATAATCAAATTGCATACTAACTGGATCTGAAAATCTAATTTTAATAGTTCCATCATTCAACTATTCAATTTCAGAAATATCAGTATTAATATTATTTTTAGGTTGAGTAGCACCCTTAATAACCCACTCTTTTGGAAAATCAATTTCTTCCCACTTGATAGGTCTTCTAGAGACTAATACTTTAGATTTATCAAAATTAGTTTCTATTAAAATAGTTTCATTTTTTAAATCAATAATTTTGCACATAGGATTTAAAGTATGCAATAGTTTATAATAAATTCTATAACAAATACAAACAACTTCAGTGCCAGGCATATAATCATAACCATGAAGTTTGACATTTAGATAAGAGAACTTAATGAGTTCTCATCCTGCAATATATTTGCAAGTTAGGATATGCATTAAAATAAACTGGTCCATAAGCTAGACTAGTTTGAATAGTCCCTATAAGGGATTGCTTATAATTATGATTTCTACCATCACGCAAAGCTAATATAAAGCTTTTAGGTAAACCACGCAAAGTAAGGGGCTTAAAAGCAACCTGTAGTAAGCCAATATGCATGAATCTGTAAATCTCCCTATAAGAGGCAAGATCATTATCAAATAATAATCTAAAAGTCTAATTATCACTATCAATAGTAAGAGTTTCTTTTGTGGTTTTAACCACCTATTTGAGACCAAGTTTCTCCAAAGTACCCATCTGATATATGATTCTAAATGAAATTTTTGGAATAGTCCACTTATTAAGTAGATCTAACTACTGGGGGATATCATACTCTTCTTTTCTACTGTTTTTAACAGTAGACTTTCTCTTTATGATGTTCATATATAAAAACAGTGTTGAATTGTAACACCTATAGCTACTATAAGAACCTGGCTCTGATACCACTTTAAATCCGGATCTCACAGTCAGACTATTAGGAACCTTTCCATGGTATCATAGCCATCGACTTCCTTGAATCCGGATCTCACAGTCAGACTATTAGGAACCTTTACAAGACATAGTTTTATCCTAGCAAAAAGTACATGAAAGTCCCTACTATCCGGGTCCGCCCTCCAATGGGTAATCCAACGGATTTCCCTTCAGCGGCCTTTCACAACTCTGCCTGGTTAAACTATATCTGACCTTAGTCTAACTGTTCAAATTGTCTTCATTATAGACACAAACACCAATTCTTATAGTAACCTAGTATGATACAGCTCAATACAAACTGTTTAGGCCATCATTTGGGCACAACACATAAAGAAAAACGAGATAAAAGAAATAGTACCTGGGAATAGGGATTCTGATTCACCGTGTAACCACCAAACTTCAAATTTTTATTCAAACTTACAAAAATATTACAAAAGAGAAAATATTACAACTGAGAGAGATAGAGAGAGAGGGGTTTCTAAAACCTGCCTCTTAACTAAAACTTATGCCTCTTTATATAGAGGTCTAAAAGAGTACAAATGTAAAATTACAATGGCCTATACACTTTACATTGGCCAATTACAAAGAGATAAGGCAGACAAACAAACGTGGCCTTCTTTATTACAACACATGGCAAACATAACTTTCAGCCTACTCCTTTATCTTTATTAAAGATACTTTTTCCTTTATTAAAGAAGATTGTCTTATTACCCCTATTATTCAATTTTTGTGGGGCCTTCTATCATGTTTTTCCTTTTCCTTTGCAGGTTGCTTTGTCGGAGGATTCCTCTACTTGCTCTTGGAATTTTTTGAAAAGAGCATCAATATCGACTTCTTCAGCACTATGATCACTTTGAGCCTCTCCCACCATACACGTTTCATTATCCTGATTGGTGTGGGTTGCTGAGGTCATTGAAATATCATCTCCTATGTCAATGTCTAGATTTTTTATTAAATCTTTCTTGACCTCTTCCATGTAAAAAGCTATAGCCTCTGACCTGGATATTATTCCCTTCTTCATGTGAAGTTTCCTTACAATTTGATTAAAGGGACTCAAAGTATCTTCTTGAGGTTGTGATATTTCCTGGACATGATTTTTATTAATTGTATCATTTATTAAGCCCAGAATTTCTTGACCATGAACTTTTCCGTCAAGGTCCTTGTTAATTAACTTGCTCCAAAACTTTGTATAAAAAAATTGTTGTAAACATGGGAATCCTTCAGAAGTATTATGAACTTCCACATTCCATTTTAAAATCCATGGAATTGAGAACTTTGTAAAAAAATACATGACTGTCATAACAATAATAACAATAGTAACAACAATAATAACAATAACAATACCAATAATAATAATAACAATAATAACAACAACAACAACAACAACAACAATAATAATAATAATAATAACAATAACAATAATAATAATAATAATAATATAACAATAATGATAATAATAATAACAATAATGATAATAATAATAACAATAATAATAATAATAATAACAATGAGAATAATAATAATAATAATAATAATAATAATATAATATTATTATTATTTCATCATAAACATGCACACAATAGTTATTATCCATTGTTGAAATTTTCTTATTAGTTTTTTATTTTATAAGTTTTTTTTTTTAACAAAAAAACAAAGCTTAGTTAGCTTTCAAAAGATAAAAGCAGCACCCATATTATTGCACAAAAATAACTTATCACTTATTTGAACACAACGAAAGAGAAAATTCATCAAAAATAATTAAGGCACAAGCATTAAAAGTTAAAACCTTTGATAACATAAATTAAAAATACTTATACCAAAAGAAAAACGCAAGACATATATGCAAGTAGGGGTGTTTATTCCTTTGGAATAAAAGATTTTTTATTAACAAATTAAAATATCCCCAGTTTTTAAATTGAGAAACTTTGAAACTCTATTTAATTTATCATTTTTTTGATAATTTCTTTTGTTTTTTTAAAATCCAATTTCATTCCTTCAAGGATAAAAAAATTTATTATGTAAGACCGATTCCATTGTAGGACTGCCTACGTATCTTGTATAGAAAGAATAAGGTCAAACGTAATTCAAAAAAATCAAAAATTATTTTTCCTACAAAATACATATTTTGAGAAACGACTCAATTCATGGTTGACAATGTTTTGACTTTAGTTGGTACCCAAAATTAGTATTACACATATGAATCACCTTCAACTACTTCAAACAAATTTGAGTAATTCGTATAGTTTCATATGGTACCTCAAATATACTCAACTATTTACAAAATGAGTCATCTTGACTAAATTAAGGGATAGAATTATTCATATCCTCATGTTTCAAGTTCCCTCGCAACAAATGAAATTCTACTTCACACAATAGAAGTGTTCTGATCTTCAGACATTTTAGAGGTCGCTCACACTCAAAAAAAATGTTTATTGCATGAGATTGAGATACCATATGGCCCTTATGTAAGTATCCACTAATGTGAGAACACAAAATGAGATCAAATAGGACTTGTCATTGACTTGTAATGTAGGCTTAGGGAAAGGTAAGATATTCATTTGGGATAAAGTGATTATTTCCTCCTTAAAATTTGCACAATGCTCTCAATATTTTTTTATTTTTTTAATTGATGGTCCAACCCCGCCTAACATATGTGACTAAATATCCTTCACTGAGTGTCAAGATCTCCAGCTTTATCTCAAGAGAAAGTAGGATGCATAACTGCATTCTTGTGAACGTGTGTTAAGTGTATTCAAAGACTCATAAGGTGTGCACGAGAGAAAACAATTTAGTATAGTTCAACAATATAAAAAGCAATAAATGAGCATCAAATAGCACATTAGGTCAGCATACACAATATATCCAAAACATAAAATAATAAAATCAAGTAAAAGTCAATGTAACAAAGCTCGAATTTTGATTATTTGATATACCGTGAGTTTATGGTATTTCTAATACATTTCACTTACAAGTTATGTGTGTCTAGGGCCTTTTTGGATTGGCTTTTATGTGTTTTTATCATGTTTTGCAGGAAAGACGTTCAGGCGTGAAAGTAAAGGGACAACTGAAATAACTGCAGAAAAGGCACCTACAGAGGTGATCTACGGACCGTAGGTCCAGTGACACTCCGTAGGTGATGGCCGTAGATCAGCAGGCAAGGCATGGAAGGCAAATCAAGGAAATCTGACAGTGTGGAACCACGGTGGCCATTGAGGGTCCGTAGATTGATCTACGGACCGTACTGTTGATCTGTAGATTTATACTGCGAGGATTCTAGTACCTGGCTTTTGAAGATTCCAAGTATGGAGCTACGGAAGGGGATTGACGGACCGTAGATCGATCTACGGTCCATACTACAAGTCCGTCGTTTTCTTCAGAGAAGCTGATTTTTGGAGGCTGAAATATTTTCTAAGTCCTGGCTGACAGAAGGGACTCACGGACCGTAGATCCATTGACGGTCCATGAGTTAGTCTCGTGGAATGAAGACGCGTGCCTGAACACACTTTCCTTGATTTGTTTTCCTTTTAATTTAGGACTTGTTTTCTATAAATAGGGCATGTAAACCTCGTTTTTGGGGGTTAGACTTTATTACTTTTGTTCTACTTTGTGACTTGGGAACTAATTTTGCTACCCGAGCAATTCTTGATTTCCAAAGGTTCGTTTTGAAGATTTTGTTTGAAATTTGAGTTGAATTTCTGGGTTTATTTTTCTCAACTATGTAAGTTCATAATTCTTTCATCTAAAACAATGAATTGTGTTCATATAATTATGGGTAACTAAACTCCACAACTAGGGTTGTGGGATCCATGAGCGATTAACAAAGTATGAATAGTAAATAAGCAATTCTTGAATAGTGTTTTGCATGCATTGATAATTTTTTTGTTCAAAAGTCTTTTTAACGAGTGCACGCGTTAGAACTTGCTTTGTTGCTACTTGCTGGACCAAGGAGCTAATCGACAAGAAAAGAATTATCAACATAGATTTAGTGTGATACTATCTAATAGGCTAGTGTCAATTGGTGCGAAGAAATAACTAAGCCAAACATCGATTATGATGTCTAATATGAGGTAAAGGTAAGGGTTAGTAAATTACACACACGTAGCTGGACCAAGGTGCGGGTGAAATTCTCTAGATGCCGGACCAAAGATTTAGAGATACCTAACTTATCACTTTGCATGTAATACACTAGGACAAGATTGCTATTACTAGGATTACTGAGTTATGAGCTTGAGGTGAACACGTATACCCTAGTTAATTTTTGCATCTTTATAACAACAAAAATTGACTTTTGTTTACTGATTACTTACTGAATTCTTACTATTTGTTTCACAAACCCCCCCCCCCCTTTTATTACTTGTTTTCGAAAGAACTTTGACTAAATGAATATAGGTGTAAGTTAAAGTTAAGTCTAAACCAGTTTCCTCATAGGATTGACCCCAATCTACAAGTTGGGTTCTTTACTTGATAATGATCGCTTATGTTTCTTTAGGGAGGTGTAATTTGAGCGTATCATTATTCCCCAACAGAGTTGCCAGAGATGTCACACCCCTTTTTTCGCACGACGGAATGGTTTTTCCAATTAAAGTGACGGTATTAAATAGAGATTTTTTTTCTTTCAGAGTCGCCACTTGGAATTGAGTTATGGTGTTCCAATTTACCTTTTTGTTTAATCCCTAATCAAAAGGAAATAACTCTTTATTTGGTCTGCGAACTAGAAATTTGGGTAAGGGATTTTGTTGACTGAGGGGAAGGTATTAGGCATCCCTCGAGTCCTATAGTTCTAGTACGGTCGCTTTTATCGACTTATACTTATCTTAATTGTTTTTGTATAAATTGTGTATATGGTTCGCTTGTATTCTTTTTTATTGTTGAATTTTATTGGTCTTAAACCAGATGTACAATTGCATTCTCGATCTTGACATTTAGAGACATAAATGTCTTCCCCTCTCGAGTGCATCACACCTAATAATCACAATTTACAGCTCTTCATTTGAATTAATAAAAATTAATTATTAAAACAATTTGGTGAAGGTGCGTCACCGCAACCTTGAATTTCTTTTAAGTGTTTCAAAGAAGATGTGTAACCACATTCTTAATTGAAATTATTTTTAACATATCTAAATTTGCCTACAAAAATTAGTTTGCCAATTTTTAAGTGTGCATCAAGTAGTGCCGAACTACCACCGATCACAATCACAATAACAATAACGATAACAATAACGATAACAATAACTATAACAATAACGATAACAATAACAATAACAATAACAATAACAATAACAATAACAGTAACAGTAACAGTAACAATAACAATAACAATAACAATAACAATAATAATAATAATATTTCTTCATAAACATGCACACAAAAGTTACTATCCACTGTTGAAATTTTCTTATTAGTTTTTTATTTTATAATTATTTTTTAAAGAAAAAACAAAGCTAAGTTAGCTTACAAAAGATAAAAGCAGCACCCATATTATTGCACAAAAATAACTTATCACTTATTTGAATACAACTCAAGAGAGTATTCATCAAAAATAATAAGGCACAAGCATTAAAACCTTCGATAATGATGCCAGAAATAATCACATGTTATACGATCTTTTTGTAAATTTAATGATATAAAAGGTTCAAATAGATTTTAATATTATAATGGCAAAATTAAACACACATAAATTCGAGCAACTTCATAACATTGAAATCACGTCTTATATAAACATGAAAAAAATCATACAATAAAAGTAAATGGTACCTCTTGCGAAAATCAATTTACGGAAAGGAAACAATCCTAATAAGGAACCACGAACTTGAAACCACGAAATTGAACCTCGAACTCAACTTTATTTGTAAGTGGAAAAAAATATAATATGAAGGTGTTTTTTTTATCTGTGGTGGGTGGTATTTTTGTGTTGTGTGTGTGTGCTGCCTAAGGGCGTAATGTTTGCTTGAAAAGAATAAAAAAAAATGTTTTTGTTCTTCCTTTTTCTCGTGGGTATGTAATGTTGGTTGTTTGGGGAGATTGAAATGTTTTTCTTTTTTCTTGCGTTTGTGTGTGTTGTGTATTTGGTTACTCAGGGAGTTGGGTAGTCTGTGGAGTTTGTAGTAGTGTGTTTTTATATTTCTTTTTCGTGTGTCTATGTTAAATGTGCAGATTGTGTTGTGGGTGTTGCACGCCTAGTATGTATATTGTGAGGGAGTGCATGTATGGATTGTTTAGTGGTGTGAGGGAGGGTGAGTGGATTGAAGTGGGATGAAGGTGAGGGGGTAGTGGGGCAAGGGTATGGGTAGTTTAAGTTTATTTTTTATTTATTATTTTTTCTATAAATTAAATATATATATATATAATAATATTAATAATAAAAATATTAACTAATTATTTTGAACTAATAAAATATAACAAAAGTCAAATAGTCGGTCTAAAAATATAATTAAGAAATACTAGCTGGTTTATTAAAATCTAAATTAAAAGAAAACATATATTTTTTGTAGTTTTCAAATCTTTTAAAATAAACTTACTAAAATATGATGAAAAATAAAATATTTAATGCAGACCTAGAAGAAATACTTAAGGAATAAAAATGGTGTAAAACCTTATGTTCGGTCAAAAATTACGTGTCTACAGCTTGCCCTTCTTTGACTGGAAACACGAAGAGTTTTTAGACAAAGAAGTAGACAATGAGACAAGATTTGATCGGACTCTTATTTGAAGAAAAAAAAAAAGCGATCGAATCCTTGTTTTGGACAGCCTACATATCCCGAATTGTAAGGGAATCAGGTCACGTGTAGTTCAAGGAGATGAGGTGATGAGTTGGAAGTTAAGTGAGGTTCCATCAAGGTTCCAGGTCGCAGCTCCTATCCTTACATTAAAAAAAATGAAAGCTAATAGTCAAAAGAAAATTAAAAGTACAAGCTCCTATCTATGATGCTTCTCTTGAGTCTTCACTTGTGTCTTGACTTTCAGATATCACCTTGATATTTTGGATGAGTTTCTTGATCTTGAATTGAATTGAGGCTTAACTTGCCATCTAGAGTGAGTTTTCAAAACTCTTCAAAATGACAATTTGAATACATTCTCGAATGACTACATGTTTTCTTGATCAGTAGCTGAATAGAAACAGATGTCAGGAAGTTAGGCTGCTATATGCATTGAAGGGTTGATTCTGGCTATCATGGAGATTGATCATTCTGAAAAGAGTTGAAACTTTGTTCTTGAATTTCAAATCCATGTTTCACTTGAAGAAACCTGAAAATACAAACAAAAGAAATAAACAAAACAAATTCCCCAATTTTCACTGGAAAAATTTTTTGTGAGTTATTAGCAAATGTGAATTTTTTTAAAAATAAACTCAGACTAGGAAGTGTTTATTCAAGGAGAAAAATTAAAATTAACGATCTCAAACTAGGAAGTGTTTATCCTAGGAGAAAGTAAGCAAATCCCATTATGTAGGAGGGTCCTGCTAATCCATTGTCCAGGAGGGTCCTGCTAATCTAAATCACATTATGTAAGAAGGTCCTACTAATCCAATTGTTCAGGAAGGTCTTACTAAACTAAATCTCATTATGTAAGAAGGTCCTACTAATCCAATTGTTCAGGAGGGTCTTGCTAAACTAAATCTCATTATGTAAGAAGGTCCTACTAATCCAAATTCCATTATGTAGGAGGGTCCTGCTAATCTAAATCTCATTATGTATGAGGGTCCTGCTAAACTAAATCTCATTACGTAGGAGGGTCTTTTTAATCTAAATCTCATTATGTAGGAGGGTCCTGCTAATCTAAATCTCATTATGTAGGAGGGTCCTGCTAATTCCATTATGTATGAGGGTCGTGTTAATCTAAATCCTGCTAATTTAAATCTCATTATGTAGGAGAGTCGTGCTAATCTAAATTTCATTATGTAGGAGGGTCCTGCTAATCTAAATCTCATTATGTAGGAGGGTCCTGCTAATCCCATTATGTAGGAGGGTCCTGCTAATCTAAATCACATTTTGTCCTGCTACTCTAATTCCCATTGTCCAGGAGGGTCCTGCTATACACTAATTTCCATTGTTTAGGAGGGTTCTGCTACATTAATTCCTATTGTTTAGGAGGGTGTTGCTACACTAATTCCCATTGTTTAGGAGGGTCCTGCTACACTAATTCACATTGTTTAGGAGGGTCCTGCTACTCTATTTCTCATTGTTTAGGAGGGTCCTGCTACTCTAATTTTCATTGTTTAGGAGGGTCCTGCTACTCTAATTCTCATTATTTATGAGGGTCCTTGTTTAGGAGGGTCCTGCTACACTAATTTTCATTGTTTAGGAGGGTCCTGCTACTCTAATTCCCATTGTTTAGGAGGGTCCTGTTACTCTAATTCTCATTGTTTAGGAAGGTCCTGCTACACTAAATCCTATTGTTTAGGATCCTGCTACACTAATTTCCATTATTTAAGAGGGTCCTGCTACACTAATTCTCATTGTTTAGGAGGTTCCTGCTACACTAATTCACATTGTTTAGGAGGGTCCTGCTAATCTCATTATGAGGAGGGTCTTGTTACACTAATTTCCATTACTCAAGAATATGTTACTAAATAGAATCATCATTTGAAATCACCACAACATTTTATATTGTTAGCCCAGTTTGCACCAGAAAAATAATATTTATATTATAAATGAAAAATACTTATACCAAAATAAAAATGCAAGACATATATGCAATTAGGGGTGTTTGTTCCTTTGGAATAAAAGATTTTTTATTAACAAATTAAAATATGCCCAGTTTTTAAATTGAGGAACTTTGAAACTCTTTTTAATTTATCATTTTTTCGATAATTTTTTTTTTTTTTTAAAAAGAGTCTACTTTCATTCCTTCAAGGATATAAAATTTTATTATGTGAGACCAATTCCATTGTAGGACTACCTACGTATCTTGTATAGCAAGAATAAGGTCAAACGTAGTTCATAAAAATAAAAAATTATTTTTCCTATAAACGACATATTTTGAGAACCGACTCAGTTCATAGTTGACAATGTTTTGACTTTAGTTGGTACCTAAAATTAGTATTATACATATGAATCACCTTCAATTACTTCAGACAAATTTTGAGTAATCCGTATAGTTTCAAATGGTACCTCAGACATACCTAAGTATTTACAAAATGAGTTCATCTTGCCTAAATTAAGGGATAAAATTATTCATATCCTCATGTTTCAAGTTCCTTCGCAACAAATGAAATTCTACTTCACACAATATAAGTGTTCTGATCTTAGGACGTTTTAGAGGTCACTCACACTCAAAAAAATGTTTAGTGCATGAGATTGAGATACCATATGCTTGGCCCTTATGTAAGTATCCACTAATATGAGAACACAAAATGAGATCAAATAAGACTTGTCATTGACTTGTAATGTCGGCTTAGGGAAAGGTAGGATATTCATTTGGGATAAAGTGATTTTCTCCTTAAAATTTGCACAATGCTCTCAATATTTTTTCATTTTGGCATTTGGCCTTTGTTTTCTTGAAAGCTTCTCCTCATTTTCTCTCCTTTTTGTTAGAGATTTTTTTCATTTTTTTATTCCAGCCTTTCTTTGTCATTTTTTTTTAACTTTCACATACTTGGCCTTTTCACTTTGTTTCCCAATTTAGATCGTTGACACTGTGTAGATAATTGATAGTGCACTCAAGGAGATGAGATCAAGGAATAGTGCATTTATGCACTAAAAAGATATACTCTAAAATATGGTTATTCAAATACAAAGGTTTCAGGCTCGAAATGGGAGTTCTATGACTAATATGTCATTTTGTAGGCTTGAAAGACACAATCGGAGCAAAGAAAACCTATAATCCTTTCCCAAGTTAAACGTTGATCAAAATTTTGTTCCAACCAACATGAGGGCCAAGTTCTAGATCAACAAATTCATGCCTCTGAATTTTATATCTAAAGCTCACTACACAATGCACATGAAACAATGAGGTCGAATTGTTTTATGTCTTAACTTTAAGCAAGATAATTTCCTAAGTAATACATATATGTATCAAGAGGTATCAAAAGAAGTCCATAGGTCACAACAATGTTGGTCTGTTATGCCAAATAGTTTAACACATTATTATTTTTCTTATGCACACTCCTAAGTATGTTGGTATCAACCAAGTCAAAAAAAATTTCTAAAATATAAAAAAAAATCCCATTTTTTTTACCCCAATCTTTGTAACGAGGACTTTTAAATTATTTTTTTTAGTTGGACCGAACCTCAAAATAAGGTTGCCTACGTATCTTGTCAATGCAAGAATCAGGTCAAACGTAGTTCAGGAATATGAGTAAAAACATTGTGGTTTTTTTTTAAGGAAAAATCTTTTTTTTTAGAATTGATAAAAAAATTATTTCTTTTTTTTTCTAAATTTTTTAATAAGGATCAATATTTTTTTTTGAATTTTTAATAAGGATCATCGAACCCGAGAAAGGCTTCCTACGGATCTCATCAAGGTGAGAATCAGTTGTGCGTAGTTCGTTCAGATTGGACAGTAAAAAAACATTGAGATATTAATTATATTTTTTTGTTAAATGCATTTTTTCAAAATATTATGAAAGTAAAATATTTTGAATTTTTTTTGCTAACTATACAAAAGAAACTTAAATAATTTTATTTTTTTTTGTAATTTTTGTGAAGTAGTGAAAAAAATTTCTATTTCATTTTTGAAAAGGGTATAATAACTTATAAAAGGACATTTTTTTTTAATGTTTTCTCCCTTTTTATATTTTGTAAAAATGGAAAGATAATATTTTCTCTTATTCCATTAATCACACTAAATTGGATCAACTTGCAAAGACTTTCTAAATAAATACATTTTCATGTAGCATATAAAATGATCTAGATGGTCAAATACGATAGGGATACATGTCCTAGAGGGATCTGACCCCTATGTCGACTCCCACCAAGTCAAATTCAAATGATACAACTAAGCGGAGCCTCCTAGAGATAATCATGCTTGTATTTCAGGTTTAATAAGCTCAAACCTAAAGAGATTAGTGTCTAGACCGGCTTACCCGAGTTGACAACTAAAGCCAGGGAGGGACAACTTATCGGTAGCAGCGCTATTCCGACTTAATTGATGGTCCAACCCCGCCTAACATATGTGGCTAAATATCCTTCACTGAGTGTCAAGACACTCCAACTTTATCTCAAGGGAAAGTAGGATACCTAACTGTATTTTTGTGAACGTGTGTTAAGTGTATTCAAAGACTCATAAGGTGTGCACGAGAGAAAACAATTTAGTATAGTTCAACAATATAAAAAGCAATAAATGAGCATCAAGCAGCACATTAGGTCAGCATACACAATATATCCAAAAAATAAAATAATAAAATCAAGTAAAAGTCAATGTAACAAAGCTCGAGTTCTGGTTATTCCCTAGCAGAGTTGCCAGAGATTTCACACCCCTTTTTTCGCACGACGGAAGGGTTTTTCCAATTAAAGTGATGGTATTGAATAGGGATTTTTTTCCTTTCAGAGTCGCCACTTGGAATTGAGTTATGGTTTTCCAAGTCACCTTTTTGTTTAATCAATAATAAAAAAGAAATGACTCTTTATTTGGTCTGCGAACTAGAAATTTGGGTAAGGGATTCTGTTGAGCGAGGGGAAGGTATTTGGCATCCCTCGGATCTCGTCGTTCTAGTACGGTCGCTTTAATTGACTTATACTTATCTTAATTGTTTTTGGATAAATTGTGTATATGGTTCGCTTGTATTTTTTTTATTGTTGAATTTTATTTGTCTTAAATCGGATGCATAACTGCATTTTCGATCTTGACATTTAGAGACATAAATGTCTTCCCCTCTCGAGTGCAGCACATCTAATAATCTCAATTTACACCTCTTGATTTGAATTAATAAAAAATAATTATTAAAACAATTTTTTGAAGGTGCGTCACCGCATCCTTGAATTTCGTTTAAGATTTTCAAAGAAGACGTGTAACCACATTCTTAACTGAAACCATTTTTAATTGCTTTTAAACCTTTAACTCTTAAAGGGTTACCAGAGACTTTCTTAGCTGCTCTACGAGATGCGAGAAATTTAAATTTTTGTCAATCCTTGATGGGTTCGATAGAATCTACAATGGCTTATGGTCAAGTTTATTTTAATGCTTAGCCCAATTTGCAGTTATCTTTGACTGACTCTAATATATTAGATGTTTTAACCTTGAATGTTAAAACGCATGGTTATAACTATGCACCTGGATCTGAATTAATTTGCTTGTCGTATAGAATCTATTATAAATTACTTGCTACTTTGAATCCTAGATATAAGTTATATGATACATCTGATCAAACTATTTTAGTAAAAACTAATTTCGCCAGATCTAAGGTCACTACTAGAAGACCTGTAAAATGGGAAGAAATTAATTTTCCTACCACTTGGATTTTAGATTCTGTTATACCCCCTGAGCAAATGACCGATGCTGTCACTAATTCCGAATATTCTCATACTAGTCAAAATTCCGATGGAAAAATTGTATGCAGTTTGATGAAAAAAGTGTTCCTTATAGTAGACATTATTTTGCTTCTGATAGAAGACTAGTTATTCAACATATTTCTCCGATAGAACCTTGTTATGATCCAGCTAGCAATCATGCTGCTTCATTACATACTTTATCAACAGTTATATCTGCAGAAAAACAAAAAATAAAAATTGATCTTCGGTTAAACATTGTTCAAACGAATGATAAAGCATCTGATATTTCTGATAAGGATATTCCTTCTGTATCCGAGATGGATTTTAATCTTAATGATACTTAATGATGAGTGAACATCAAATTGATTTTAGTCCAGGTTCACTGGCAAGAAAATATATTCAAAACAAATTTTGAAATGAAAAATGGAACCGGTTTAAAACTTGGTTTTTTGACACTTATAGTAAAGAAGATTTCAATAATATTTCTCAAGAGTTTTATGAAACTTGTGCATTACATAATCATATTATTTTTTTAGCCTTGGTTTATAACCACTTATTTGCCATTATTCATCAACGTTCTTGAACGATCTTATAAAAATAAATCGGGTAATATTATTCAATCCATTTATCCTCCTCAAGCTCCGTTTATTTTACCAAATAATACTAGTATTACTTTTACTGCTTTTCATAAATTTATGAATAATGATGTCACCGCAGTAAGTATAAATGAAATTAATCGTCTTATTTCTCAAAATAATTATTTGGGTCTATATGTCAAAGTTATTGGTGAACATATTTGTTCTCTAGACAAAAAATTAGATAGCCTGTCTAATCTGATTGTTCAAATTGATAGTAAGCTAAAATCTGTGAAACAAGTTTCGGAACAGGCTTCTTCGTCAAAACAGCCTGATGTTCATATTCAAATGCCTCCTGAGTTTCAGGAATTTATTCTTAGACCTTTGCACGACCTTGAAAATCTTCTTGATAAAAAGTTTTCTCAATTTGGTGCAAGTGCGAAACCGATAAGTCTCGCTGAAGATTTTGCAGATGAGATGGAAGCCACTTTTGATTTCAAAACTCAAATGGAAATGGAAGTTAATAAACTTCATGGGTATCCAAAGAAGAATACTGGTAATACTGCTTATGCTAGAAAACCTAGCATGCAAACATATTACTATCCCAGGCCTACTCCTCAAGATGTTTTAATAGAGGAAAGAGATTGGAATCAAACTAACACTTCTTATAGTGGAAGTGAGATTTATGAATCGAATCTCGATGGGTTAAGTGATAGGCAGTTGACGATTATGGTTCATATGATGCTTATGTATGCTACTATCTGCAAAAGTGTTAGTAACACTGACAAGACCATTTGCAAGATGATTATTGCAGAATTTACCGATCAACTAAGAGGCTAGTGGGATAATTATATGCCCTTTGATGCGAGAGCAGCAATAATTAATGCTAAGGCAGTAAATGAAGGAATTGATAATTTAGGCTTTGCCCTTGTTCAAAATAGAGAAACGCTGTGTATACACTTATTTTGACTATTCTTGAACATTTTAATGGTAGATTTACCAATCAATATGAAACCATTAGAACTCTTCTAAATGGTTTTAGATGTAGACATTTAGGTGAGTTTAGATGGTATAAAGACACTTATTTAAGTGGGGTCATGGAACTTCCTGAAAATGGTTTAGAATTCTGGAAAGGCCAAATTTATTGATGGCTTACCTTCTTTATTTGGAGAAAGAGTAAAAAAGACTCTTAGAAATCCTCAAGGAATTATTCCCTATAGTGATTTTACTTATGGAAAGCTTATTGGGGCTTGTACGCAAGAAGGCATAAATTTGTGCAATGAGTTAAAACTCTCAAGACAGCTTAAGATGGATAAGCTTAGAGAAAAGTCTCAATTAGGAGATTTTTGTACTCAATTCGGTTTATTGGATGCTTCAAAAGGCACCAACCGATAAACTTCTAAATCAGAATCTCATAGATCTCATCATAAGAAAAGAAGATCTAGAAGAAGGACTAGAGAAGAAAGAGATGAGCGTAGGACTCATCGTAAATCTCATAGATTTACCAGGAATAGGTCAAGGCGAAATCTTGATAAGATTAAGTGTTATAAATGTGGAAAATTTGGGCATATAGCTCCAAATTGTAAGCTGCAAAAGCTGAAGACTCTAGAACTTGATGATGATATTCAAGAGAAGATTTATAGTTTTCTATATACTTCTGGTTCCGAATCAGATTATGATGATTTTGAAGCAAGTTATGCAACAGAGGATGAGCAACCTGAGCCTTCTAAGGTTCATCAAGATTCGAATGATGCTTGCAAATGTCAAGGTGATATTTGTCACTGCGAACATGATGAATTTTACAAGCTGCAATCTCAGTTTGAAGACATGAATATGTTCACTATCACTGCAGACAATGTGATAGAACTTCTAAAAGAAGTTACCGATAATACTCTTCGTGAAAAGATCATTCAATTGGTTGCTAGTAAAACTACCTCTTCAACTAGTATTCCTAATGATAAAAAGGTTAAAGATGAGTTTAATTATTCTGCTCCTTACTCCTTGTCTGAAGTTCATAATAGACTCTCTTCTAAACAAACCATGATTATTAGTGATACCTCTTTTGATAATTTAAAATGAGAAATTGAACATTTGAAGGAAGAAATTAAATTTCTTAAACAAAATCATATTATTTGTGATCACCGTCTTACTCAGATTGAGTCTGCTAATAGCAAAGACAAAAATAAGGTTGATGAATCTACTGTCGAAGAAAATACTCTTGCCAACACTTTGAATATAGATTCGAAACAAAATATGTTTTTAGGAATGATGCAAATTGTTACAGCTCATAAATGGTATGTTAAAGTACTATATTAATTGATAATACTTTTTCTATAACTAACATTGTTATGATTGATAGCGGCACTGATGTGAGTTGCATTCAAGAAGGTCTAGTACTTACTAAATATTTTGAAAAAACAACTCATACGGTTAAATCTGCATCTGGTCATGCTTTGGATATAAAGTATAAATTATCTAATACTCGGATTTGCCAGAATAAAGTTTGTATTCCTCACTTCTTTTTCCTAGTAAAAAATCAGTTATACCCTCCTATTATTTTAGGAACTCCTTTTATAAATGCAATTTATCCTTTTACTACTATAAATGCTAAAGGATTTTTTGCTACTTATAAAAATCAAGATATTAGTTATACTTTTATCACCGAGCCTATTTCTAGAGATATTAATGCTCTAATTGAAATGAAACAAAAGCATGTTGATTATTTACAATTTGAGATATTTAGTGTGAATATATTCGATACTTTAAAATCTGGTAAAGTACAGGAAAAGATTAAACTCATTTCTGAAAAAATGGCCATCGATATTTGTGTTGATCAACCTAGTGCTTTTTGGAATCGGAAAAAGCATATGTAACTCTTCCATATGAAGATGATTTCTCTGAAGAAAATATCCCCACCAAATCACGTCCTTGTCAGATGAATACCGAAATGGTCGAATTCTACAAAAAGGAAATTGATAATTTATTACAAAAGGGTTTAATAATACCTTCCAAGTCACCCTGGTCTTGTACTGCATTTTATGTTAATAACACAGCAGAAAAAGAACGAGGCGTTCTCAGGTTAGTAATTAATTATAAACCTTTAAATAAATTTTTAAATTGGATTAGGTATCATATTCTAAACAAAAGGGATTTATTATCAAGATTATATGATGCTAATATCTTTTCAAAATTTGATTTAAAATCTAGATATTGGCAAATCAAAATATTTAAAAACCAGTCTTATAGAACAACATTTAATGTTCCGTTTGGACAATACGAATCGAATGTAATGGCCTTTGGATTAAAAAATGCTCCCTCGGAATTTCAAAAGATTATGAATGATATTTTTAATCCTTATTTGGATTTCATCATAGTTTATATTGATGATATTTTGGTATACTCAAACACTCTTGAAATGCATATTAAGCATCTAGACATTTTTAAGAAAATAGTTATTCAAAATGGTTTGGTCATATCTAAACCTAAAATGAGTCTTTTTCAAACAGAAATTAGGTTTTTGGGTCATTTGATTTGTCAAGGAAAAATGACTCCTATTCAACGATCTATTGAATTCGCATCAAAATTCCCTGATATTATTATAGAAAGGACGCAATTGCAGCGGTTTCTGGGAAGTTTAAATTACATTTCCCCCTTCTACAAAAATTTGTCTCGAGATTTAGCTCTGTTATACGACAGGCTAAAAAGAGATCATAAGAAGCCTTGGACTACTAGTCTCACAGATCTTGTAAAGACTATCAAAGAAAGAGTAAAATTTTTGCCTAGCTTAACCCTTGCTAATCCTGCTTGGCCAAAGATCGTTGAGACAGATGCGTCCAATATAGGTTATGGTGGAATATTAAAACAGATTAACCCGCATGATAAAAATGAATACCTTATTCGGTTTCATTCAGGAAAATGGAGCGATGCTCAGAAAAAATATTCAACGGTAGCTCATGAAATATTAACTATCGTTAAATGTGTTTTAAAATTTCAGGATGATCTTTACAATCAGAAATTTGTGATAACAACAGATGCTCAATCAGTCAAATATATGTTTGATAAAGATTTTAAACATGATGCATCTAAATTAATATTTGCTAGGTGGCAGGCACAATTAGCCCCTTTTGATTTAGAAATTCATTATCTAGAGAATATCTTTCTTCTTAAAAAAATGGGTTTTCTTAACTTCTTTACTGATATTACTTTGGTTACTATTTTGAAGGCAGTTCCTCTTAATAGAGATTTACAAGAACGTATTTTATGGAGAATTATAGACAGAATGGTGATGGATAACGTCGCTAATTACATGATTGAACAAGAGTTATATGAAACATTTTATTGTTCTGAAGTTTATGACCGTTTAGATGATTAAAACTAAATGTTATGTTTGCAGAATGGATCCTCCTTGGGTAACCAAGGCTAGAGGAAGGGGCAGTTATACTCACGGAAGGGGAAGATCATCCTTCTCAAAAACATCAGTATCGTCATACGGATCCTCATCCAGCTCTCCAATTATACAAAGAGGAGGAATGAGCTTGGTAAAACTAACAAGCTCTTCAATAGAAGCTACTTCTTCGATACATCTGGATGATATTCCAGAGAATAATCCATTATATGCCCAACTGAGAGCATATTTATCTCAAAAGCAAAGTGATTCTTTTGCATCAGTGGCGAAAGAAGAGGTTGATGATATTAGATCCTATGAAAGGGTAGTAAAGAAAGAAATGATATTTCTTATTGAAAACTCTGAGACACAGAGAAAAGAAGAACCCAGGAAGATATTCCAGCGATATTTACTTAACGGATTATACTTCCCAGGAGAGTCATACAAAACCCGCTTGTATTACGAGACCATTTTAACGAATACAGGTAGTGTTGAATTTCAACACTTCTCAGGTTATAACACCAGCGAGAACGTTTATAACTTCTCCAAAATGATCATAAAGCAGATTATATCAATTGAAGATTGGGGTATATCCTCAATGAAAGAAAGGCAGATCAGCCTCAATAAAATCTCTACCAATTTCACTTATTGGGATTATATTAACGCTTTCAGCAAAGTCCTTTATTATAACAATGAAAAGCATTAACATACTTTGTTTATCAAGGTATGTGCAAAGATATTTGTTGACCCAATTCCTAACTGATTCTTGAACTGGTGGTCATACCACGGACCGACGATAAAGATTTTACCTGATTCCTTTTTAAAGTTATACAAAAACTGGGTTAAGGTTTCACCAGACCTTAATGAATTATACCACACAGATCATGTTTGTTATATAGAACAAAATTGAATAAATTTATTTCTTCATAGAATTCTTGATTTCATGGATCTATAAATGGACCCCGGAAGTAGGTTTTACTGAAGAACAAATTCCAAGCTTATATCGGATTTATTATAATAATTTCTGGGATAAATTAATGAAGAAGGATCCCATGACTAAATCATTATATGGCCAAGAATTATTGGACTCTATTTCTCAAAGAATCCAAGATTATGGTACTATTCCTCACAAAGGAATAATTGCTGACAACTCCGTCAAACATATTGCCAGAAGAATTTCCCTTCAAGATGGAAATAAAGAAGAAATGATAAAGGAGTATGTGGATGAAATTAGGAGGAATCTACTCCTCGATATCACTCACTATGAAAAATCAGACACTTCAATGAGAAGTGAAACAAGTGATGATATCGCAGATGATGCTCAAGAGGCCCAGCCTTGTGAATCGGCGAAACCCGTGATAGAAGATATGTTGTCTAAAACAGAAGGTTTACTTAGGGAGTTGAAAAAGAAAGACAAGATGACCACTATTGATTAACAGTAGATACACTATTAAACCACAGTAGAAAAACTGTTACTGTACATTTGGGACCCATTGATAAGGGACCAAGGGTCACTGTAAATCACTGTAGATTATTGTAGACCCCTGTAGATCACTGTAGATAGATCCCTTTTTCTTCTATAAATAAAGTCTTTTGTAGTTTGAAGGAGAGTCGTCGAAAAACACTCTCTCTTCAAAAGTTTTTTTAAGTTGTTTGTTTCTCTTAGTTTGTAAAGTTCTCGGTTTGTCGGAGGTTCGCCGGTAGTAAATAAAGTTGTTGATACAAGGTAATTTAATTCTCTACTTTTATTTATAAATCTTTTTATATCTCTGATCTGGAAGCTGTGACTATGTTCGGCTAAAAAATTTATATCTATGCCGGATAACTAACTTCTCTTTTATATAGACCATGAACGGATCTAAGCTTTATTTAAATATAGAAGAATTTTAGTATGGCTTCTCGACTTGGTTCTGAGATTGAGGTACAGTCAGATCTAGTACTACTTTTATTGGCTTTGTCTTTATGACTCCGTCTAATGAGCTGTGGTTTTTAGCCCGAAATTGAGTATGATAAGTAGGGCGCCTCATACCCGATTAGAACTATCAGACACATGGGCTTAATAAAAGTATGTATTACCTTCTTGACAGGCCCTTTGCTTGGGTAAAATAATTAAACCATGCAGTCTGAGAAACTATGTTAAAATTCTTGTGTATTTCGATTCTTATGTAGTTGGACTACCTCTAAGGATATTGACTTGCTTGATCTATGACTGGGCGGACCACTGCCAGGTCAGTGATCCTGTACCGTTAAGATATTAAAAGCACTCGACTAGAAGAGGTAGATATACCTCAAAACCTTGATTTGTTAAACAAATGGACTATTCCGAAAGTTAATATAAAAACCTATGACTGGGTGGACCACCGCCAGGTCAGTGATCATGTACCGTTGGTATCAGAGCCTTGAAAATTTCATGGTATATATATATTTGATGTGAAGAATTTCGGCATAGATATATTCTCTCTTTTATGGATCAAGAAGATATTAAAAGCACTCGACTAGAAGATGTAGATATACATCAAAACCTTGATTTGTTAAACAGATGGACTATTCCGAAAGTTAATATAAAAACCATTTATGATTATGGTTGTTTTGATAAGATTTCTAATAAACAATTGATTAAAACAACTGAACAATCCTTGGCGTTAAACTCGTCCGAACAAACTATTCGTTTATTAAATAAGCATGATATTGAATTATATAAATCTCAGTATAAATTTTTGCATATTGGCATGGTTCAAATTTCTTTTAAACCTTTAACTCTTAAAGGGATACCAGAGACTTTCTTAGCTGCTCTACGAGATGCGAGAAATTTAAATTTTCATCAATCCTTGATGGGTTCGATAGAATCTACGGTGACTTATGGTCTAGTTTATTTTAATGCTCAGCCCAATTTGCAGTTATCTTTGACTGATTCTAATATATTAGATGTTTTAACCTTGAATGTTAAAACGCATGGTTATAACTATGCACCTGGATCTGAATTAATTTGCTTGTCGTATAGAATCTATTATAAATTACTTGCTACTTTGAATCCTAGATGTAAGTTATATGATACATCTCATCAAACTATTTTAGTAGAAACTAATTTCGCCAGATCTAAGGTCACTACTAGAAAACCTATAAAATGGGAAGAAATTAATTTTCCTACCACTTGAATTTTAGATTCTGTTATACCCCCTGAGCAAATGACCGATTATGTCACTAATTTCGAATATTCTCATATTAGTCAAAATTCTGATGGAAAAATTTGTATGCAGTTTGATGAAAAAAGTGTTCCTTATAGTAGACATTTTTTTGCTTCTGATAGAAAACTGGCTATTCAACATATTTCTCCGATAGAACCTTGTTATGGTCCAGCTAGAAATCGCGCTGCTTCATTACATACTTTATCAACAGTTATATCTGCAAAAAAACCAAAAATAAAAATTGATCCTCGGTTAAGCATTGTTCAAACGAATGATAAAGCATCTGATATTTCTGATAAGGATATTCCTTCTGTATCCAAGATGGATTTTAATCTTAATGATACTTAATGATGAGTGAACATCAAATTGATTTTAGTCCAGGTTCACTTGCAAGAAAATATATTCAAAACGAATTTTTAAATGAAAAATGGAGCCGGTTTAAAACTTGGTTTTTTGACACTTATAGTAAAGAAGATTTAAATAATATTTCTCAAGAGTTTTATGAAACTTGTGCATTACATAATCATATTATTTTTTTTAGCCTTAGTTTATAACCACTTATTTGCCTTTATTCATCAACGTTCTTGAACGATCTTACAAAGATGAATCGGGTAATATTATTCAATCCATTTAACCTCCTCAAGCTCCGTTTATCTTACTAAATAATACTGGTATTACTTTTACTGGTTTTCATAAATTTATTGATAATGATGTCGCCACAGTAAGTATAAATGAAATTAACCATCTTATTTCTCAAAATAATTATTTGGGTCTATATGTCAAAGTTATTGGTGAACATATTTGTTCTCTAGACAAAAAATTAGATGTAGTCCAACTACATAAGAATCGAAATACACAAAAATTTTAACATAGTTTCTCAGACTGCATGGTTTAATTATTTTACCCAAGCAAAGGGCATGTCAAGAAGCAAATACATACTTTTATTAAGCCCATGTGTCTGATAGTTCTAACCGGGTATGAGGCGCCCTACTTATCAAACTCAATTTCGGGCTAAAAACCACGGATCATCAGATGGAGTCATAAAGACAAAGCCAATAAAAGTAATACTAGATCTGACTGTACCTAAATCCCAGAACCAAGTCGAGAAGCCATACTATAATTCTTCTATATTTAAATAAATCTTAGATCCGTTCATGGTCTATATAAAAGAGAAGTTAGTTATTCGGCATAGATATAAATTTTTTAGCCGGACATAGTCACAGCTTCAATATCGGAGATATAAAAAGATTTATAAATAAAAGTAGAGAATTAAATTACCTTGCATCAACAACTTTATTTACTACCGGCGAACCTCCGGCAAACCGAGAGCTTTACAGACTAAGAGAAACAAACAACTTAAAAAAAAACTTTTGAAGAGAGAGTGTTTTTCGACGACTCTCCTTCAAACTACAAAAGACTTATTTATAGAAGAAAAAGGGATCTATCTACAGTGATCTACAGTGACCGATCTACAGTGATTTACAGTGACCCTGGGTCCCTTATCAATGGGTCCCAAATGTACAGTAACAGTTTTTCTACTGTGGTTTAACAGTGTATCTACTGTTAATCAATAGTGGTCATCTTGTCTTTCTTTTTCAACTCCCTAAGTAAACCTTCTGCTTTAGACAACATATCTTCTGTCACGGGTTTCGCCGATTCACAAGGCTAGGCCTCTTGAGCATCATCTGCGATGTCATCACTTGATTCACTTCACATTGAAGTGTCTGATTTTTCATAGTGAGTGATATTGAGGAGTAGATTCCTCCTAATTTCATCCAAATACTCCTTTATCATTTCTTTTTTATTTCCATCTTGAATGGAAATTCTTTTGGCAATATGTTTGACGGAGTTGTCAACAATTATTCCTTTGTGAGGAATAGTACCATAATCTTGGATTCTTTGAGAAATAGAGTACAATAATTCTTGGCCATATAATGATTTAGTCATGGGACCCTTCTTCATTAATTTATCCCAGAAATTATTATAATAAATCCGATATAAGCAAGGAATTTGTTCTTCAGTAAAACCTAATTCCGGGGTCCATTTATGGATCTATGGAATCGAGAATTCTATGAAGAAATAAATTTGTTCAATTTGTTCTATATAACAAACATGATCTGAGTGGGATAAATCATTAAGGTCTGGTGAAACCTTAACCCAGTTTTTGTATCTTTAAAAAGGGATCAGGTAAAAACTTTACCATCGGTCCGTGGTATGACCACCAGTTCTAGAACAAGTTAGGAATTGGGTCAACAAATATCTTTGCACATACCTTGATAAACAAAGTATGTTTATGCCTTTCATTGTTATAATAAAGGACTTTGCTGAAAGCGTTAATATAATCCCAATAAGTGAAATTGGTAGGGATTTTATTGAGGCTAATCTGCCTTTCTTTCATTGAGGATATACCCCAATCTTCAATTGATATAATCTGCTTTATGATCATTTTGGAGAAGTTATAAACGTTCTCACTGGTGTTATAACCTGAGAAGTGCTGAAATTCAACACTACCTGTATTCATTAAAATGGTCTCGCAATACAAGTGGGTTTTGTATGACTCTCCTAGTAAGTATAATCCGTTAAGTAAATATTGCTAGAATATCTTCCAGGGTTCTTCTTTTCTTTGTAACTCGGAGTTTTCAATAAGAAATATCATTTTTTTCTTTACTACCCTTTCATCGGATCTAATATCATCAACCTCTTCTTTCGCCACCGATGCAAAAGTTTCACTTTGCTTTTGAGATAAATATGCTCTCAATTGGGCGTATAATGGATTATTCTCTGGAATATCATCAAGATGTATCGAAGAAGTAGCTTCTTTTGAAGAGCTTGTTAGTTTTACCAAGCTCATTCCTCCCCTTTGTATAATTGGAGAGCTGGATGAGGATCCGTATGACGATCCTGATGTTTTTGAGGAGGATGATCTTCCCCTTCCGCGAGTATAACTGCCCCTTCCTCTAGCTTTAGTTACCCAAGGAGGATCCATTCTGCAAACATAGCATTTAGTTTTAATCATCTAAAAGGTCATAAACTTCAGAACAATAAAATGTTTCATATAACTCTTGTTCAATCATGTAATTAGCGACGATATCCATCACCATTCCGTCTATAATTCTCCATAAAATACGTTCCTGTAAATCTCTATTAAGAGGAACTGCCTTCAAAATTGTAACCAAAGTAATATCAGTAAAGAAGTCAAGAAAACCCATCTTTTTAAGAAGAAAGATATTCTCTAGATAAGAAGTCTGGGAAGGAATTATCACTTCCCTTTTTATAATGAATTTCGAAATCAAAAGAGGCTAATTGTGCCTTCCATCTAGCAAATATTAATTTAGATACATCATGTTTAAAATCTTTATGAAACATATATTTGACTGATTGAGCATCTATTTTTATCACAAATTTCTGATTGTAAAGATCATCCTGAAATTTTAAAACACATTTAACGATAGTTAACATTTCATGAGCTACCATTGCATATTTTTTCTGAGCATCGCTCCATTTTTCTGAATGAAATCGAATAAGGTATTCATTTTTATCATGCGGGTTAATCTGTTTTAATATTCCACCATAACCTATATTGGACGCATCCGTCTCAACGATCTTTGGCCAAGCAGGATTAGCAAGGGTTAAGCAAGGCAAAGATTTAACTCTTTCTTTGATAGTCTTTACAAGATCTGTGAGACTAGTAGTCCAAGGCTTCTTATGATCTCTTTTTAGCCTGTCGTATAACGGAGCTAAATCTCGAGACACTTAAATGTCTAAATGCTTAATATGCATTTCAAGAGTGTTTGAGTATACCAAAATATCATCAATATAAACTATGATGAAATCCAAATAAGGATTAAAAATATCATTCATAATCTTTTGAAATTTCGAGGGAGCATTTTTTAATCCAAAGGCCATTACATTCGATTCGTATTGTCCAAACGGAACATTAAATGTTGTTCTATAAGACTGGTTTTTTAATATTTGGATTTGCCAATATCTAGATTTTAAATCAAATTCTGAAAAGATATTAGCATAATATAATCTTGATAATAAATCCCTTTTGTTTAGAATATGATACCTAATCCATTTTAAAAATTTATTTAAAGGTTTATAATTAATTACTAACCTGGGAACGCCTCGTTCTTTTTCTGCTGCGTTATTAACATAAAATGCAGTACAAGATCAGGGTGACTTGGAAGGTTTTATTAAACCCTTTTGTAATAAATTATCAATTTCCTTTTTGCAGAATTCGACCAATTCGGTATTCATCAGACAACAACGTGATTTGGTGGGGATATTTTCTTCAGAGAAATCATCTTCATATGGAAGAGTTACAATATGCTTTTTCCGATTCCAAAAAGCACTAGGTTGATCAGCACAAATATCAATGGCCATTTTTTCAGAAATGAGTTTAATCTTTTCCTATACTTTACCAGATTTTAAAGTATCGAATATATTCATACTAAATATCTCAAATTGTAAATAATCAACATGCTTTTGTTTCATTTCAATTAGAGCATTAATATCTCTAGAAATAGGCTCGGTGATAAAAGTATAACTAATATATTGATTTTTATAAGTAGTAGAAAGTGCTTTAGCATTTATAATAGTAAAAGGATAAATTGCATTTATAAAAGGAGTTCCTAGAATAATAGGAGGGTATAACTGATTTTTTACTAGGAAAAAGAAGTGAATAATACAAACTTTATTCTGGCAAATCCGAGTATTAGATAATTTATACTTTATATCCAAAGTATGACCAGATGCAGATTTAACCATATGAGTTGTTTTTTCAAAATATTTAGTAGGTACTAGACGTTCTTGAATGCAACTCACATCAGCGCCACTATCAATCATAACAATGTTAGTTATAGAAAAAGTATTATCAATTAATATAGTACATTTAACATACCATTTATGAGCTGTAACAATTTGCATCATTCCTAAAAACATATTTTGTTTCGGATCAATATTCAAAGTGTTGGCAAGAGTATTTTCTTCAGCAGTAGATTCATCAACCTTATTTTTTCCTTTGCTATTAGCAGACTCAATCTGAGTAAGACGGTGATCATAAATAATATGATTTTGTTTAAGAAATTTAATTTCTTCCTTCAAATGTTCAATTTCTCCTTTTAAATCATCAAAAGAGGTATCACGAATAACCATGGTTTGTTTAGAAGAGAGTCTATTATGAACTTCAGACAAGGAGTAAGGAGCAGAATAATTAAAATCATCTTTAACCTTTTTATCACTAGGAATACTAGTTGAAGAGCTAGTTTTACTAGCAGCCAATTGAATGATCTTTTCACGAAGAGTATTATCGGTAACTTCTTTTAGAAGTTCTATCACATTGTCTGCAGTGATAGTGAACATATTCATGTCTTCAAACTGAGATTGCAACTTGTAAAATTCATCATGTTCGCAGTGACAAGTATCACCATGACATTTGCAAGCATCATTCGAATCTTGTTGAACCTTACTAGATGACTCAGGTTGCTCATCCTCCGTTGCATAACTTGCTTCAGAATCATCATAATCTGATTCGGAACCAGAAGTATATAGAAAACTATAAATCTTTTCTTGAATATCATCATCAAGTTCTAGAGTCTTAAGCTTTTCTAGCTTACAATTTGGAGCTATATGCCCAAATTTTCCACATTTATAACACTTAATCTTATCAAGATTTCGCTTGGACCTATTCCTGGTAAATCTATGAGATTTACGATGAGTCCTACGCTCATCTCTTTCTTCTCTAGTCCTTCTTCTAGATCTTCTTTTTTTATGATGAGATCTATGATATTCTGATTTAGAAGTTTCTCGGTGGGTGCTTTTTGAAGCATCCGGTAAACCGAATTGAGTACAAAAATCTCCTAATTGAGACTTTTCTTTAAGCTTATCCATCTTAAGCTGTCTTGAGAGTTTTAACTCATTGCACAAATTTATGCCTTCTTGCGTACAAGCCCCAATAAGCTTTCCATAAGTGAAATCACTATAGGGAATAATTCCTTGTGAATTTCTAAGAGTCTTTTTTACTCTTTCTGCAAATAAAGAAGGTAAGCCATCAATAAATTTGGCTTTCCAGAATTCTAAACCATTTTCGGGAAGTTCAATTACCCGACTTAAATAAGTGTCTTTATACCATCTAAACTCACCTAAATGTCTACATCTAAGACCATTTAGAAGAGATCTAACGATTTCATATTGATTGGTAAATCTACCACTAAAATGATCAAGAATAGTCAAAATAAGTGTATACACAGCGTCTTCTCTATTTTGAACAAGGGCAAAGCCTAAATTGTCATGACCTTCATTTGTTGCCTTAGCATTAATTACTGCTGCTCTGGCATCAGAGGGCATATAATTATCCCACCATCCTCTTAGTTGACCGGTAAATCCTGCAATAATCATCGTGCAGATGGTCCTGTCAGTGTTATTGACACTTTTGCAAATAGTAGCATACATAAGCATCCTATGAACCATAATCGTCAACTGCCTATTAGTTAGCCCATCGAGATTCCATTCATAAATCTCTCTTCCACTATAAGAAGTGTTAGTTTGATTCCAATCTCTTTCCTCTATTAAAACATCTTGAGGAGTAGGCCTGGGATAGTAATAAGTTTGCATGCTAGGTTTTCTAGTATAAGCAGTATTTCCACTCTTCTTTGGATATCCATGAAGTTTATTAACTTCCATTTCCATTTGAGTTTTGAAATCAAAAGTGGCTTCCATCTCATCTGCAAAATCTTCAGCGAGACTTATCGGTTTCGCACTTGCACCAAATTGAGAAAACTTTTTATCAAGAAGATTTTCAAAGTCGTGCAAAGGTCTAAGAATAAAATCCTGAATCTCAGGAGGCCTTTGAATATGAACATCAGGCTGTTTTGACGAAGAAGCCTGATCCGAAACTTGTTTCACAGATTTTAGCTTACTATCAATTTGAACAATCAGATTAGACAAGCTATCTAATTTTTTGTCTAGAGAACAAATATGTTCACCAATAACTTTGACATATAGACCTAAATAATTATTTTGAGAAATAAGACGATTAATTTCATTTATACTTATTGCGGCGACATCATTATCAATAAATTTATGAAAAGCAATAAAAGTAATACTAGTATTATTTGGTAAAATAAACGGAGCTTGAGGAGGATAAATGGATTGAATAATATTACCCGATTCATCTTTGTAAGATCGTTCAAGAACGTTGATGAATAATGGCAAATAAGTGGTTATAAATCAAGGCACAAAAAACATAATATGATTATGTAATGCACAAGTTTCATAAAACTCTTGAGAAATATTATTTAAATCTTCTTTACTATAAGTGTCAAAAAACCAAGTTTTAAACCGGTTCCATTTTTCATTTAAAAATTTGTTTTGAATATATTTTCTTGCCAGTGAACCTAGACTAAAATCAAATTGATGTTCACTCATCATTAAGTATCATTAAGATTAAAATTCATCTCGGATACAGAAGGAATATCCTTATCAGAAATATCATATGCTTTATCATTTGTTTGAACAATGTTTAACCGAGGATCAATTTTTATTTTTTGTTTTTCTGCAGATATAACTGTTGATAAAGTATGTAATGAAACAGCGCGATTTCTAGCTGGACCATAACAAGGTTCTATCGGAGAAATATGTTGAATAGTCAGTCTTCTATCAGAAGCAAAAGAATGTCTACTATAAGGAACACTTTTTTCATCAAACTGCATACAAATTTTTCCATTGAAATTTTGACTAATATGAGA
The DNA here is from genome assembly GCF_019186545.1 of Solanum stenotomum. NCBI lineage: Eukaryota > Viridiplantae > Streptophyta > Magnoliopsida > Solanales > Solanaceae > Solanum > Solanum stenotomum. Next base: position 25,213,116 of record NC_064293.1, on the reverse strand, counting down.
ATATTCGGAATTAGTGACAGCTCGGTCATTTGCTCAGTGGGTAAATGGTACCTCTTGCGAAAATCAACTTACGAAAAGGAAATAATCCTAATAAGGAACCACGAACTTGAAACCACGAAAGTGAACCTCGAACTCAACTTTATTTGTAAGTGTAAAAAAATATAATATGAAGGTGTTTTTTTTTATCTGTGGTGGGTGGTGTTTTTGTGTTGTGTGCGTGTGCTGCCTAAGGGCGTAATGTTTGCTTGAAAAGAATTAAAAAAAATGTTTTTGTTCTTCCTTTTTCTCGTGGGTATGTAATGTTGGTTGTTTGAGGAGATTGAAATGTTTTTCTTTTTTCTTGCGTTTGTTTGTGTTGTGTATTTGGTTACTCGGGGAGTTGGGTAGTCTGTGGAGTTTGTAGTAATGTGTTTTTATATTTCTTTTTCGTGTGTCTATGTTAAATGTGCAGATTGTGTTGTGGGTGTTGTACGTGTAGTATGTATATTGTGAGGGAGTGCATGTATGGATTGTTTAGTGGTGTGAGGGAGGGTGAGTGGATTGAAGTGGGGTGAAGGTGAGTGGGTAGTGGGGCAAGGGTATGGATAGTTTAAGTTTATTTTTTATTTATTATTTTTTTTATAAATTAAATATATATATAAATTATAATAATAATAATAATATTAACTAATTATTTTAAACTAATAAAATATAACAAAAGTCAAAAAGTTCTAAAAATATAATTAAGAAATACTAGTTGGTTTATTAAAATCTAAATTAAAAGAAAACATATATTTTTTGTAGTTTTCATATCTTTTAAAATAAACTTACTAAAATACGATGAAAAATAAAATATTTAATGTAGACCTAGAAGAAATGCTTAAGGAATAAAAATGGTGTAAATCCTTATGTTCGGTCAAAAATTACGTGTCTACAATAATTACATTTCAATTGTTTACACCAAACACTTTATTGTAGATTAGTGTAAAGAGAAAAGAAATAGACTCTTATGAAGATGATAAGATTAATGATTGACTTATTTGTAGTTGTTTTGCTTCTTTTGGATATATTCTAAGAACTACATATCACATTCCGAATTTAATTCCTTTCTTATCAGTACTTTGGATAACTATAGAACTAGTGTTGATTTGATGTAAGTCTAATTTGTGACCTGTTTAGATATAGCATTGTCCACCACATGTGCTGATAGGAAGAATAAATAAATTGAAATTAATAATGGAATGTGTGTGTTAGTTGGATATCCAAAAAGAATGAAAGAAAGTTTATTTTACTCTCCTCAACAAAATAAGGCAATTGTTAACACAACTGTCAGATTTCTAGAAAATGATCATTTAGTAAACCGTGTTTCTAGAAGTAAACTAGTTTTACGGGAACTAAACAAAGAAATAACAAATAAGTCAATAATAAATTCAGACACTCAAGAACATCTAATGGGTATATCGGAATTAATATTCAATTGCATTTAAGTAGTGGGAGAAATGTTACTAGACATAAGAAAACTACTATCTTAAGTCGTAGGAGAGATATTGAGCAAATTAAAAGAACACTACATGAAAAGTTGTTAATATTTCAATATAGAAGGATTTTGATGAAAATATTAAAACTCAAGAACATGAAAGTGTGATTATAATAGTAGTACTTAGTCATAGTGGGAGAATCATAACGAAGATTGATTTGTTTTTTATACTTGAGAGAACTTTTATGATAGATCTCCTGAAAAGAAGTACACTCTTGGAAGGTATTATGATAAGGTCCCTCTATATCTAGTACAAAATTGATTTGTTATGACGAAGCACTACTAGGTGAAATTGCATGACAAAACAACTTAGTAAATTTCTTTCGATAAGAAATAAAGGAATATTTGTGAAAGTTGTAAATGCATAGTTAAGAGTCTAAGTGGGACATTGTTAGGCTAAATATACTATTAAGCATGTGTTTAGAAATAGTATTCTAACATTTTTCAAGTTTAAATATCTAAGTGGGAGATTGTTAGGGTATATATTATTAACCATGTATTTAGTTATAGTACATTATAACATTGTGATTGTTAAAAGTCTAAGTGGGAGATTGTTGGATATAAACTATTAACCATATGTTTAAATATAGTATTTATTATAGAATAATTATTTATTCAATTTTAATAGATCATATATTCGTTTATAGTGTTTGTTTACTTATATAGTAGATGATTTAGTGTATAAAATTTTAGCTTATACAAAGAGGATTAAATCATCGGTTCTTATAAGTATAAAGTTTTTTGTTCACAATCTAGGATGGAAATAGGACATGCCATCGGTACGATTGTAGCACAAGATTATATATAATTTATCTTGATTATGGAAAAGGTACAGTTCCAACTTCTTGTGCTAGTGCATTTTGTATGTATTAAACGAGACCGAATAGAGATAGTTGTTTTAGACTGGCTGACAAAAGCATATTCTCTAAACTATTAAATGTACTTATATGCTTAATCCTGATATAACTATTATGATTTGTATACATTAATTATCGTTTTAATTTAGTAAAATGTGAGATTCTAAAATGGGTCAATGCCTAGTAGATTGGATGATAATAATATATATTGGTGAAATAATAAGTTAGTTGATGGAATCCATGTCTCGTTATAGAGATTGCTTAATATGCCATTTTGAGAAACTTATAAGTTTTAATTGTGTCAAACCTTGCAAGTGGATTTATGAATCCGACATAAGAAATAAGTTAAGTAGTGCTCTAAAGGAAATTAATCATTGAATTAAATTCGTTAGTAATTTAATTTATTGATTAGTATTTGTAATCTTAACATGGGGAATTATATAAGCGTTTAATGGGGAGTTTCGAAATATAAATAGAGGAGTGCAATTACGAATTTCTAGTGGAATTATTTATAATTTATTATGATAAGAATAATTCAAATTAATTATTTAAAATTATTTCCATAATAGAAAGTCTCAGTAATTAATTTTGTGCTCCCTACTGTGCCTATATTTAACTAGAACTCATAATCATATTTTAAGGGAAAAAGAGGAGGAAAAGTGTTGGTTTTGTCAAAGAAAAACTAACGTGTATTTTTTTTGTTTTTCAGGAAAAAATGGGTTTTCTTCTCCTTTTTGAATTGGGAAGAAATCTCTAAAAGTAGGGAGTCTCCTAACCTAAAAAAAAGATTGAAGTTTTTCTATTCATATTTGCCCACCCAAGTATTGGGAGAGTTCGGATGTGAACTTGGGACCACTGTAGAATACCGTGGTTGCTATCTATCTTGTAGATTTGCTTGAAGGTCTTTCTAATTTGTGGATTTGCTTGAAGGTATCTGCTTACACTTCAAGAGGTAATTCTTGAATTAAATTACCGCAAGTTTATGTGTTCTATCATGATTATGTGTTCTAGCACAAACATTATTTGTTATTTATTATTCATGTAAGCAGTACGATTCTAGTATGCTTCCGCTGTGCATATAGTTTTCCAACAAGTCCGACCTCACTAACTTGTTCATTTTCTGATCCTCAACAGCTTATTTGATTATGTGGTCTAATTACGAGCTGTTCGTATTTATTTGGTGCCAATGGCAATTGAAATTGTAGTTGTTTCTCTTCTTTAAATTTTCTTAGTTCAGATTTTGTTAGCTTATACTTTTTGGTACATAACTTAGAGTTTGATTATGGTTCCATGTGTTCATAGCTTGTTTGCTTCAATTACTTATCAAGTTGCTAATAAATGGGAAGTTAGTTTGAAACAGTAGCTTAAGCATGATGAATTTGATTATCATAGCATGATTTTAGTTTTCTTTTCATTTATTTGCATTTGTTGATCCTATTTGCTGCCAGTCACTTCTTATTGTTTTTTTTACTACATTTGGCATATGCAAATGTTAAGATATATTTCTATTCTTGAGTGTTGATTCTCATATTTTTTTAAGAGTCATTGTGTGATACATTTTCTTTTTAATTTTTTCTAATTTTTGTTTTCATTATCTTTTTGCCTCGTGTGAATTTGCTTTGATTCCATGATGGATTCTTCTTCCCCTCACATTTCGAGAGGGCCATAAAGGCCCAAATCCTTTCTTTCCGAATCAGCCCCATTGCCAAAATAAAAAGGGCCAACGAACTGGTGGAACTGAAACTGAAATACAGGTTTTGGAGGTCCTAAAAATGGATTGTATATGTATCATACAGGTTTCGGATGCTGGTACATAACATATACAGCAGTATACATCAAGTATACACTAGTAAATACAGACGGAAGTGGGTTAAAACCCCAAAACTTATCAGCAGCAGCAGATTGCAGCAGTCCCCTAAGGACTGGAAATTGAAGTTCTGGATTTAAGAATCCAATTAGATCACAAGCGGTAGATTGCAGTAGCCAAAAAATGGCTAAAATTTAGGCAAGGGGCTTATTTTCCTCATACTGATTTGTTTTCGTATTTCTATTTTATCTTATTCTATTTCTCTTATTGTGTTATTGCGATGTTTAAAATAAAAATTAAAGGAATCCCATAGTGTAAGATATAAATTACGTCTTATCCCAACTAATTTACATTTTACAAAAAAATCCCTTAAAAAGATAGGCGAATGATACATAGCTACCATTCTGATACATTATAACTGATACAAGGTAAACAAATTATTGTTGCACTAAAAAAGGAAAAAAAACGTAATAATTAATTCTGTTAATTTAATTAGCTTGATTTACGCCTAACTGATCCTAAACAATCCATAGCTTAATAGGTAATCTACTCAGACATTACAAATTTCAAATTTCAAAATTATTTTAGAAAAAGTGAGAAATACGAATAAAACTCTGAATTTTTGGTGATACAAGATGAATATATCAATTTTACCGAGGCATTCAGGAATTTGGGTCAACGAAGTGAAATATGAAAGTTACTAAAGTGATAGAATTGTTGTTGGACAATCAATTTCGTTTTTGAATCTCAAAGCAGTAATTTCAGCCGAGTTGGATATCGATGTATCAAGGAAAAACATTGAAATTCTTTACATCATAGAAGGTAACTCGTCTCCGATGAAAATTAAGAATGACATGGGTGTTAAAACTTTATTTAGAAGTGAAAAAAAGTGAGCCATGATTTGCAATGTATCCATTATGAATTGACACAAGTGAAAAGATTGGCGGTGATGTACATAACTTTGATGGAATATGTGGAGAAATTACATGTGTAGAAGGCACAACAAAGGATACAGAAGCTCTTGCAGTGATTGAATCAAGAATTTGTGATTTGTATTATATTCCAGAATTGGAAGTTACAAATTACATAATTGATTCAAATAGTATAGAGGTGAAGACAGGTCAATTATGTAAGGATAAAGCAACACTCGTAGATGTGATGGCGAAATATAAGATAAAGAACAACTTCAATTGCAAAGTAAAGAGATCTCATAGACAAAGGTATGGGAGTATTTGATTTGTTTTGTGAAGAACTGTGTTTGGATTCTTTAGATCTATAAATGGTGAAACCATTATTTTGTTTTAATGTATGATACATTATTAATTAGAAAGTCTTTGATTTTGATTTTTGTTTAGTTTGTTGAATATGATTTGTGGTAGATTGATAATGATACATTATTTGTTGATACATTAAGTTAATATTGTTGATACGTTAAGATAATACTGTTGAAACATTAAAGAATTTAATCGCAACAATCATGTAGCCGATACATTCCAAAATTTTGTGATACAAGATTCATTATTTATTTATTTTTTGAATCTGATAAAAAATAATTGTGTTGGTCGTTAATAATGTTGATACATTGAGCTAATACTGTTGATACGTTAAGATAATACTATTGAAACAGTAAATAATTTAGTCCCAACAATCATGTAGCCAATACATTCCAAAATATTGTGATACGTGGATACATTATTTTTTTCTGAATCTGATACAAAAAATACACTAAATTAATTATGTTGGTCTTTGAAAACTGTTGATACATTAATGTACATCATTCTTTGATTACTTTGAACATTAGTGTTTTTATATATTATAACATGTAACTGCTATATGTATTAATATGATGAAAAAATTGTATAGCTAAGTATTGGTATGCTTTCTGGATGAATGTGTCTGGACTTCATTCCTGCAGGAAAAAATCTGATGTTTTCAAAGTTAGATACTTCAATAGTAAACATACGTGTCCAATGCGGGATAGGGTACTAACCAAAGTCCAAGCAACAATCGGGTTTGTAAGTGGTGTGACTGCTCCCAAATTGGTCAACCATAAATGAATTCATACTCCGAAAGATATAATTGCTGATGTTAGAAAATTCTATGGGGTTCAAATATCTTACCAGCAAGCATGGCATGCTAAAGAACGTGCACTAAAAATGATAAGGGGTAAACCATTTGTTGGATATAGACAGATGCCGAGATACATATACATGCTAAATACCGTGTATCCAAATTCTTATATAAGGATGCAGAAGACTGAGGAAGATGAATTTATGTATTTGTTCGTAGCCTTAAGACTATTGATTAGGGGGTTCGATTACTGCAGACCAATAATTGTTGTCGATGGTGCACATCTGGGTGGAGCTTACAAAGGGACATTTGTATCAGCAAGCACACTTGATGGGGCAGGTATGTATTTTTTGTAGTTGTGAGGTGTTTGTAAATGCCATGTATACAATGAAATAATGTGTGTTGCTCTGTAATTAGGTTGTATATTTCCATTGGCATATGGTGTTGTGGACACTGAAAATGATTGTTCGTGGACATGGTTCTTCGAACAATTCAAAAATGCATTTGGTGAACGCGAAGAAATGTGTGTTGTATTAGATAGGAATGAGAGTATTATGAAGAGTGTAAGGATTGTGTTCCCAAATGTACCTCATTATGCATGCATAGACATCTTTGGAAGAATGTCTGTGGAAACTTCAAAAAGAGCAGAAACACCCTAAGTGATCTATTCTACTCTATGGCCAAGGCATACAGAAAGGAGGATTTTGATAAATTGATGGCTAAGGTTGATAAAGTTGATCACAAAGTTAGGGAGTACCTTGAGGATGCATGGTATGAGAAGTGGTTGAGAGTTAATTCAACAGTAAATAGAGGTAGAATGATGACTTCGAACATTGTGGAATGTATCAATGGTTGTCTTGTTGAAGCACGATAATTGTCTATATTAGAATTCTTGGAAGAAGTTAGAATTCTATTTGGTTCTTGGCATTGCAAAAATAGAGAAATAGTCTCTTATACAAAGGACACATTGGGGAGAAGATTTGAGGAGGTATTGATTATAAACACGTCTAAAAGTTCAAATATGGAGGTATGTGTCATGATACATTATTTTATATTCTATGTATCTAATTCTATGTATCATCCTGCTGTTTGAACATGATTTCTTTGAAATAATTTTATAGTTGACTTTTTTAATGTACACAGGTTGTTCCATTATCTGAATTTATTTTCTCGGTTTATGATGCTGGAAGAAGATGCATTGTTTATCTTGAGCGGAAAGTACGTTCTTGTGGAAGATTTCAACTAGATGAGATACCTTGTGCACATGCAATCACTGTTTTAAAGGAAAAGAATGTTAAAGATATGCATCCATATTGGTCTGATTACTACAAGCCTGATGCATTAGCAAAAACATATGAGATTCCAATGGTTCCAATGCCAGATAAAGAAGATTGGTCAGCTCCTGAGGATGTGGTAGCTGAAATTGTGTATCCACCTAGATACAAATGATTAGCTGGACTACCAAGGAAAAGAAGAAAAAAGAATGCAGATGAAAAGATCACAGTGAACACCAATTGTTGTGGACAAGACGGTCACAACAGAAGAACTTGTACTTTCTTCCCAAAAGAAAAGTGAAATCATCATAATGTTTATATGACATTAATATTTTTGTTGAATAATTTTTCACGTAAACAGTTATCAATGTTACTAATCAGTATTGTTGTTCAAAAATAATTAAACTGTATTGTTTACATTTGTTATTAATAAGTATTGTTGTTCAAAACAATAGTTTGTTATGATTTGTGTATCAATGTTAATTCTGTTAAATAAATTTTAAGGTGCAGTTATAATTATAAATAAAATATTGGGTAACGTATAAGCTAATGTATCATATACATTAAATAATAAATAATTTCAGTAATGTATCATATACATTAAATAATAAATAATTTCAGTAATGTATCATAGACATTAATTGGTTACTGTATGATTTACATTAAAACATACACAATCTATATGTTAGCAATAAGTTATTATGTGTGATAATTTATATGATACATACATTAATCAATTAAATTTGTAAACGGTTTATTTAACACAATAATTATGAATCGTGTATCATACTATAGATATATATATATATATTATGTCTCATGTATAATATTAATTATAAATAATGAATCATATACGTTAAATTTTCAAAAATCTATTTATTAGTAATATGTTATTATATCTGATTACTTATAAGATACATAATAACAATGAAAACATGTATCAGATACCATATATGTTATATACTGCACTTTTACTTTATGAATGCAATAATGTGTCTGAAATTTAACTTTTTATAAGCAAAGAATATTGGTCCATACAGTATCAAAACAGACTAAAACATGAGTGAAATTGTCAAAAGGATAAAAAAAAACATAAAATGTTGTCTATGCATAGATACTTAATTACTACACTATGTGAACCAAATCTTCTTCTGGTGGTGGTGTGACTACACCCTTAGGTTTTGGTGGATCATCATTCTCACTAACGTATGCACCCTTAGCCTTCTCGCTGCCATAACTCCACAATAATGCTCCATATCTTTTGCGTAGGTATTCAGGAAGAAAATCAACTAATGATGTTTCGATTTGGTCGCTCAGATACTCCGCAAATGTAGCAACATATAACCCACAGTCTCTACAAAAATGTAGAATATCAGTTATAAACTTAAATCATACATGATTCAAAAACAATAAAAGCACAATACTTACAAGCTATCACTCTTTTGTTGCTTAATGTCTTGGGCAAATTCAACCATGAAAGGAACTTGTGCCTTCAAACGTGAACCAGAATTATTGTCCTTGTACGCATCACAATCACCAAAGTTTGTTCGCTCAGTTTTTTCAAAGAATTCACTGTCCATGAGGTAAGAAGGAAGCATTTTAGACAACATTTTTATCTCGTGCGGAATTGCCTTTTTCCTTGAGCCTAATGAAGAGTCATACACCCTTATCACCCTGTTTTTCAATTCAACAATCGCCAGCACCAAATGAAATTGTCCACCGCAGTTAATCAGGATGTAAACATCATCTACAAGATGCCATTGTAAAGCAACTGGAATTTCAAAACCTTTGATAATGTTAGTGATTGACCTCTCATATACAGATACAACTGAAGCGCGATTAATGTTTTCTTGGGTACTAATAAGATCATCATTACTAGCCAGGTAATAGCTTTCATAGGTATTTTTGATGTGTGAGATGAATAAGCAGTTGGCTGTTGTGTATCTATATTGATTCATGCTGTGGAGTTTTGGTTTTTTACGGAGGTAGTAAAAACAACATCGATGTGCTATAAAAACATGATAAACAAAATTATAAACTTGTAAAAGAGGTCTAATGATAGAATTGATACATTAAATGATAATCTAAACAAATACTAATTTGATATTTTCATACTTTATTTGAGTGTATCCATAATGATATTTTGTATCATGTTGTTCTGTACCAATGTATTTGATACAAGCTTAATAGTTTCATTAAGAACTTTACCTGATCAGTTCAATATTTGTTTGGCTGTGGCATGGCATAGAACCAGTTCTTGTTAATTGGAAATGTAACAACAAAATCCATCATCTCAAATTCAAAAGAAGAGGCTTTTGATCTATATTTATCCTCCGATGGTTTCCTGTGATAATGTTTGTATTATCAATTGGTTATATCAAAATAAGCTAATCCAAACATTTACAAAATATGTGTATAAGACTTACTTATTGACATGATTTTTGAGAAGCCCCTTAGTTAGCCACTACATATACTCATCAATTAGTTTAGATGAAACTTGATATGTAATCCCACATCCTTCAAATGGGAAATACAGACGAACATCGTCATCCAATTTATGTTTTCCCTTCTCGCTTGACCCAAAAGAAGTCATATATGGAGATTGAATAATTCTTGAAGGCATCATGTTTCTAGGCGCATGAGGCTTTGAATCGTTTCTAACAACAATCTCGGTGGTTGGAATATTGATGTGTCGCGAAATCGTGGCATATTTAATGCTTAATAACTATGAACTAATCCTGGAATTAAGTGATATTTTGGGATTATTTGATGGGTTTGTTAAATGTGTAGGCAGAATCTGGGTTGTACAGAAAAAGAAGCAGAACTAATGTTGGCCTAAGTGAAGCTCACGGCCAACTTCACGAACCGTTAACTTTATTACGGTCCGTGGTTGAGCTCGTGAAAGTGGGCCAGAACTGGGCCTTGAGAAGATGAAGAGCAAGAATTGAAGTGAAGATCAAGGAGGTTTATACGGGCCGTTGTTATTACCACGAACCGTGGTACCTACCATGAAGCTGAACCAGTATAAAAGCAAGAAAGAGTTGAAAGAAAGAACAAAGTGAAGACTACGGGTGACTTCACGGGCTGTGGTACTCACTACGGACTGTGGTGTCTCTCGTGGTACATTTTCCAGTGATCAAGTTTGAAGACCCACTCTGGGGAAGATCTAAGGCAAGACCACGGAGGGCTTCACGGTCCGTGAATCCCTTGATGGGTCGTGGTAGTGGCCGTGACAAGGCCCGACAACTCAGTCCTAACTTGATTAGGACTCAATTTAAACATTCTATTTTGAATTACTTTAGGTTTTTTTTAGGAATAATTATTCATTATCTGACGTTTCACAACGAGGAACAGAAAAAAAAACTTGAGTTTTAGATTTTGGATTCAGATTATTATCATCGGTGGGACGTTGTTCATTTCGATTTGGAGATTATCAAGTGGTTGTTGATTTACCGATTATTTTTGTAAGTAATTCTTAATATGTTTTCATTATCTATTATTGATTCTTTGCATAAGAACATGAGTGGCTAAACGTCACGACTGGGTGTGTGGGATCTATGATGATATTCTAGTTGCGATTCCGTAAAATGAGTAAAAAGGCAATCTTTGTTTACAACTTGTAGTTTACAGTTTTCATTATCATTTTAGGCTATTGAGTGCACGCTTTAGACAGGCCTGTATTTGGTGCTTGTTCGAGAGAAAAGCATCAGTTGGGAAAAAGGTAAACTAAGTTTACGAATTGGAGTTAAAGTCAGATTTCGAGAGAAGGGATCTTTAACACCATATCAAATTAAGCGAAGTCCAATATCGATAACACTTTAAGTTCAAGAGAATTAGAGTGAATATTATCTAATTAGGCTGAGAAGCGTTAGATTTATTTAAGTCGCAAAGAGTCTGTAAACATTGATTTTCTTGACACTCAATTTACGGAAGAGCGCTATAATCGATATCATAGTGAACACAAAACCTGGTTTCTTTAAATTGATTGAATCAACTCACAACGAGATCTTTTGTGAACCGTGTAACTAAGTTTTGACTGGAAGCACTTGCTGATAGAATACTTTTCAATTAAACCCAATTTTACGTTCCTTGTTAATTCTTTAGGAAATAGTAACGATAATTGAGTAAATGCAATGGTAAAACTTTATCTATAAAGAAATTCTCTGTGGGATCGACCTCAACTCTAGTTGAGTTCTGTAAATTGACAACGACCGTTTACACTCCTTATTTGGAGTGTAAATTTAGGCGTGTTAAATATCAGTGGGTAATTGACTATCAGACAACAAATCATGACTGTCAGTTAAATCCTGTGGATTGTAAACACACAATGGTTTAGTAGGAATAGGAACTTTTCCTAGATCGGATATAAGTGCATTTGTTGCTGCTTGAGTTGAGGGCGATATTGTTGTTGATGTGGAAGAATCCTGTATAATATGATATTATAGTTTTTTTAGTAAAATTGCATATAATGAATATTAGTGTCATGATGTATAATTGATAAATTTACCGATGTATTAACTGTTATTTTATCAGGCACAAAATGACGGATGTTGTGTTGAATTGTGTCATCACCATCTTCATCCATGATTACTTCATTTAAATCTTGTGGGGCTTGATGTGCTTCATCATCCTGAATATAAGCATGTTGTATGTATCAATTACCCATTATACTAATAATGTATCATATATATATATATATATATATATATATATATATATAAAGGATATTGTATCAAAGAAAATTGTAATGTATAAAGTTTTGATCATATTGATGCCTTCTTAGGATCATTTGCTTCAGTATCAACACGAGTACTTTCATATGTAGGTTGGAGTTCTGAAACACGTTTCATTTGTTGTTGGTTACTGATAGTATGATCAATCTATATTTGAATTTTTAATAATAAAAAAAGTGTTAACATAATTGTTACTGATACATTTTTTGACTTAAGTGATGAATATAAAGTTGAATTATATAACTGTTTAATGAGATAGAAGATTCAGTGAATCACCTTAACTATATACATGACTTATGTGTGCTGATACATATGATTTTGATTCTTAATACATACTTAATGTATGAGGTATAACTACAATTATAAACATTGTATTAGATACATATCTCTGCATTGACATTAACTTGATGTCCACCCTCATTAACAGATACACCAACCTCACAATCAGCTACTCCAACTGTACCAGCAAGATCAGTCTGTATATGTGGAGATGGTTGTTTATTGCTTGATTGAGGATCGACATTGCTGATTTCCTTGTGTCGAGATCGCATCAACTGCGAGTGGTTTTCCTTTATCAAGATTACAAGTTCCTTAAATTTCTTGTCCTATCAAAAAATTATTTTAAAAAAACAACTACAATTAGAGTCAATATAAAGAAAAAATAATAAAATCAAAATAATTACTTACGTAATTCTTCAAATGATCTTTTAGTTCTTCAATATCTGGAATTACATAGTTGACTTTTTGAGCATCTGCAGAACCGTGTACATTAGCAGCCGGTGTTGGAGGACTATCTGGAATAGAAAATGGCTAGTTTAATGACACATTGAACTGATCTGGCTGACTGGGTTCTGACACCTTTGTTTTAGGTGTATCCCATTTAATTCTCTTTTTTGGTGGTGGTGGAGATGATGTATCAGACACTCTAGATGATCTCCTTAACAACTGTTCGGGAGGTCTTGTGGAGAACTCATTGAAATCAGCAATGTCATTCGATTGAACTATCTTAGGATTGACAGACGTTGTGGGGTGTGAAGAAGGAGGAACATGTTCATCTTTAGGTAAATCAAAAGCTGCAAGTTCCTCCGGTGTTGGCACAATGTTTGAACATGCATTCTGGAAAAACAAAATATTTTTTAATATTAAGGGCCCATTTGGATTGGCTTAAAAAGGTAACTTTTAAAAAGTAACTTTTTAAAGTGCTGGAACTTATTTTTAAAATAAGTAGTTATGTGTTTGGATAAAAGTGCTGCAATTGAAAAAAAAGTTGTTGATGTGTTTGGCAAAATAAGTGCTGGTAAACACTTTTTTTTATCAAAATGTCTGAAATACCTTTAAAGCTGTTAACATGATAAAAAGTTGATTAAATTAAGGTTTTTATACTTAAAAAAAATTAAAACAAAATTAATTTATATTTTACATCCATAAGTAATAATATTTTCCTATCATTCACATATTTCTTTATCATCACAAATTATTTATAAGAGGAATATAAATTTATTATTTAAGTTAATTTAATATGCGCAACTTATTGTAGATTTTTAAAATATATATTTTGAATAAATCAAAGGAAAGATTTAAGATTTATTTTAGTTACATTCATAAGTAATAATAATTGTCTATCATTCACACATTTATTTATCATCACAAATTATTTATAAGAGGAATATAAATTTATTATTTAAGTTAATTTTATATGTGAAAATTATTTTAAATTTTAAAAATATATAATTTGAATAGATCACTTGAAAGATTTAAGCTTTATTTTAATTTCATTCATAAGTAATATAATTGTCTATCATTCACATACTTCTTTACCACCACAAATTACTTATAAGAGGAATATAAATTCGTATTTCAGAAAAAATAATAATAATAATAATAATAATGAACTAGGGTTCTTGACCTTTTTCTCCTCTCTTGCTTCTAATTTTCTGAGTTTGATTAATGATTTTGACTAAGGTAAGTTCTAGTTATGTTTCTAGGCTTAAACTAATTAAAACCTCATGATTTAGGGTCTAAACGACGTATCTTAGGGGTTAAATGAAATAGGAAAAGACCAAAAGACCCTTGAATTAACTGCTGTCGGAGTGACTGACGGAATGGACCTACGGTCCGTCAATCAATCGACGGTCCGTCGATTGGGTCAGTAGATCGAGTCTGCCCGACAGGGCTTCACTAAAACAGGTATAACGTTTTACTCAGAGGTCGGAATTTAGCAAACTCAGTGGCGTTGGAAAGATAATTCAATTATCTATCTAACCATAAGTCATGGGACACATAATTCATTTTGTGCTAAAAGTTATGACCATCTGAAGTTGACCCATCAATATTTTTCATCTAATTAGCTGCTAACCTCATTTGCGGTCAGACCTACGGACCGTGGATCGAATGACGATCCGTGCTGGTCGACCGTAGTTTGTGTCAGAGGCTGGTAAGGGAAGTCTCGATCCATGGACACAGACCACAGACCGTGGTCTGATCTACGGACTGTGGGTCTATCCGTGAGTCGGGACTTAGCCAATTTTCTGAACTGGTTTGGGGAGGGGTTGCAGTGGTGAACCACAGACCACTAGCACAGGCCGTGGTCTGACCTACAGTCCATGGATGGTGACCGTAAGTTGCATTTGCAACTTTTCAAAATCTGCATTTTTGTCTGTTTCGAATACGGGGTGTTACAGAAATCTTATCAAACCAACCATAACCATAAATGGTTTTTATATTAACTTTCGATATAGTCTACTTGTTTAATAAATCAAGGTTTTGAGGTATATCTACCTCTTCTAGACGAGTGCTTTTAATATCTTCTTGATCCATAAAAGAGAGAATACATGTATGCCGAAATTCTTCACATGAATTATATATATACCATGAAAGTTCCAAGGCTCTGATACCAACGATACAGGATCACTGACTTGACGGTGGTCCGACCAGTCATAGATCAAGCAAGTCAATATCCTTAGAGGTAGTCCAACTACATAAGAATCGAAATACACAAGAATTTTAACATAGTTTCTCAGATTGCATGGTTTAATTATTTTACTCAAGCAAAGGACCTGTCAAGAAGCTAAAACATACTTTTATTGAGCCCAAGTGTCTGATAGTTCTAACCGGGTATCAAGCGCCCTACTAATCAAACTCAATTTCGGGCTAAAAATCACGGTTCATCAGACGGAGTCATAAAGACAAAGCCAATAAAAGTAGTACTAGATCTGACTGTACCTCAATCTCAGAACAAAGTCGAGAAGCCATACTAAAATTCTTCTATATTTAAATAAAGCTTAGATCGTTCATGGTCTATATAAAAGAGAAGTAAGTTATCCGGCATAGATATAAATTTTTTAGCCGGACATAGTCACAGCTTCCAGATCGGAGATATAAAAAGATTTATAAATAAAAGTACAGAATTAAATTACCTTGTATCAACAACTTTATTTACTTTCGGTGAACCTCCGGCAAACCGAGAGCTTTACAAACTAAGAAATACAAACAACTTAAAAAAAAAACTTTTGAAGAGAGAGTGTTTTTCGACCCCCTCCTTCAAACTACAAAAGACTTTATTTATAGAAGAAAAAGGGATCTATCTACAATGATCTACAGTGACAGAACTACAGTGATTTACAGTGACCATGGGTCCCTTATCAATGGGTCCCAAATGTACAGTAACAGTTTTTCTACTGTGGTTTAACAGTGTATCTACTGTTAATCAATAGTGGTCATCTTGTCTTTCTTTTTCAACTCCCTAAGTAAACCTTCTGCTTTAGACAACATATCTTCTGTCACGGGTTTCGCCGATTCACAAGGCTGGGCCTCTTGAGCATCATCTGCGATATCATCATTTGTTTCACTTCTCATTGAAGTGTCTCATTTTTCATAGTGAGTGATATTGAGGGTAGATTCCTCCTAATTTCATCCAAATACTCCTTTATCATTTCTTCTTTATTTCCATCTTGAATGGAAATTCTTCTGGCAATATGTTTGACAAAGTTGTCAGCAATTATTCCTTTGTGAGGAATAGTACCATAATCTTGGATACTTTGAGAAATAGAGTCCAATAATTTTTGGCCATATAATGATTTATTCATGGGATCCTTCTTCATTAATTTATCCCAGAAATTATTATAATAAATCCCATATAAACATGGAATTTGTTCTTCAGTAAAACCTACTCCGGGGTCCATTTATGGATCCATGGATTCGAGAATTCTATGAAGAAATGAATTTGTTCAATTTTTTCTATATAATAAACATGATCTGAGTGGTATAAATCATTAAGGTCTGGTGAAACCTTAACCCAGTTTTTGTATAACTTTAAAAAGGGATCAGGTAAAATCTTTACCGTCGGTCTGTTGTATGACCACCAGTTCAAGAACCAGTTAGGAATTGGGTCAACAAATATGTTTGCACACACCTTGATAAACCAAGTATGTTTATGCCTTTCATTGTTATAATAAAGGACTTTGTTGAAAGCGTTAATATAATCCCAATAAGTGAAATTGGTAGGGATTTTATTGAGGCTGATCTGCCTTTCTTTCATCGAGGATATACCCTAATGTTCAATTGATATAATCTGCTTTATGATCATTTTGGAGGAGTTATAAACGTTCTTGCTGGTGTTATAACCGGGTTTTGTATTACTCTCCTGGGAAGTATAATCCGTTAAGTAAATATCGCTGGAATATCTTCCAAGGTTCATCTTTTCTCTGTATCTCAGAGTTTTCAATTAGAAATAGCATTTCTTTCTTTACTACCCTTTCATAGGATCTAATATCATCAACCTCTTCTTTCACCACTGATGCAAAAGTATCACTTTGTTTTTTAGATAAATATGCTCTCAGTTTGGCGTATAATGGATTATTTTCTAGAATATCATCCAGATGTATCGAAGAAGTAGCTTCTTTTGAAGAGCTTGTTAGTTTTACCAAGCTCATTCCTCCCCTTTGTATAATTAGAGAGATGGATGAGGATTCGTAAGACGATCCTCATGTTTTTGAGAAGGATGATCTTCCCCTTCCGCGAGTATAACTGCCCTTTCCTCTAGCCTTGGTTACCCAAGGAGGATCCATCCAGCAAACATAGCAGTTAGTTTTAAACATCTAAAAGGTCATAAACTTCAGAACAATAAAATCTTTCATAAAGTTCTTGTTCAATCATGTAATTAGCGATGATATCCATCACCATTCTGCCTATAATTCTCCATAATATACGTTCCTATAAATCTCTATTAAGAGGAACCACCTTAAAAAAATTGTAACCAAAGTAATATCAGTAAAGAGGTCAAGAAAACCCATTTTTTTAAGAAGAAATATATTCTCAAGATAAGAAGTCGGGGAGGGAATTATCACTTCCCTTTTAATAATGAATTTCGAAATCAAAAGGGCTTAATTGTGCCTGCCACCTAGCAAATATTAATTTGGATGCATCATGTTTAAAATCTTTATCAAACATATATTTGACTGATTGAGCATCTGTTTTTATCACAAATTTCTTATTGTAAAGATCATCCTGAAATTTTAAAACACATTTAACGATAGTTAACATTTCATGAGCTACCGTTGCATATTTTTTCTGAGCATCGCTCCATCTTCCTGAATGAAGCCGAATAAGGTATCCATTTTTATCATGTCGGTTAATCTGTTTTAATATTCCACCATAACCGATATTGGACGCATCTGTCTCAACGATCATTGGCCAAGCTGGATTAGCAAGGGTTAAACAAGACAAAGATTTAACTCTTTCTTTGATAGTCTTTACAAGATCTGTGAAACTATTAGTCCAAGGCTTCTTATGATCCTTTTTTAGCCTGTCGTATAATGGAGCTAAATCTCGAGACAAATTTTTGTAGAAAGGGGAAATGTAATTTAAACTTCCCAGAAATCGCTGCAATTGCATCCTATCTGTAATAATATCAGGGAATTTTGATACGAATTCAATATATCGCTGAATAGGAGTCATTTTTCCTTGACAAATCAAATGGCCCAAAAATCTAANGTCTTTGAATATACCAAAATATCATCAATGTAAACTATGATGAAATTCAAATAAGGATTAAAAATATCATTCATAATCTTTTGAAATTCCGAGGGATCATTTTTTAAATCAAAGGGCATTGCATTCCATTCGTATTGTCCAAATGGAACATTAAATATCGTTCTATAAGAATGGTCTTTAAATATTTGGATTTGCCAATATCCAGATTTTAAATCAAAATTTTGAAAAGATATTAGCATCATATAATCTTGATAATAAATCCCTTTTGTTTGGAATATGATACCTAATCCATTTTAAAAATTTATTTAAAGGTTTATAATTTATAACTAACATGGGAACACCTCGTTCTTTTTCTGTTACGTTATTAACATAAAAAGCAGTACACGACCATGGTAATTTGGAAGGCTTTATCAAACCTTTTTGTAATAAATTATCAATTTTGTTTTTGCAGAATTCAACTAATTCGGTATTCAGCTGACAAGGACGTGATTTGGTAGGGATATTTTCCTCAGAGAAATCATCTTCATATGGAAGAGTTACAATATGCTTTTTCCGATTCCAAAAGGCACTAGGATGATCAGCACAAATATCAATGGCCATTTTTTCAGAAATGTGTTTAATCTTTTCCTGTACTTTAGCAGATTTTAAAGTATCGAATATATTCATACTAAATATCTCAAGTTGTAAATAATCAACATGCTTTTGTTTCATTTCAATTAGAGCATTAATATCTCTAGAAATAGCCTCGGTGATAAAAGTATAACTAATATCTTGATTTTTATAAGTAGCAGAAAATCTTTTAGCATTTATATTAGTAAAAGGATAAATTGCATTTATAAAAGAAGTTCCAAGAATAATAGAAGGGTATAACTGATTTTTTACTAAGAAAAAGAAGTGAGGAATACAAACTTTATTCTAGCAAATTCGAGTATTAGATAATTTATACTTTATAGCTAAAGCATGACCAGATGCAGATTTAACCATGAGTTGTTTTTCCAAAATATTTAGTAGGTACTAGACCTTCTTGAATGCAACTCACATCAGCGCCACTATCAATCATAGCAATGTTAGTTATAGAAAATAATATTATCAATTAATATAGTACATTTAACATACCATTTATGAGCTGTAACAATTTGCATCATTCCTAAAAACATATTTTGTTTTGGATCAATATTCAAAGTGTTGGCAAGAGTATTTTCTTCAGCAGTAGAATCATCAACCTTATTTTTTCCTTTGCTATTAGCAGACTCAATCTGAGTAAGATGGTGATTACAAATAATATGATTTTATTTAAGAAATTTAATTTCTTCCTTCAAATGTTCAATTTCTCCTTTTAAATCATCAAAAGAGGTATCGCGAATAATCATGGTTTGTTTAGAAAAGAGTCTATTATGAACTTCAGACAAGGAGTAAGGAGCAGAATAATTAAACTCATATTTAACCTTTCTATCATTAGGAATATTAGATGAAGAGCTAGTTTTACCGGTAGCCAATTGAATGATCTTTTCACGAAGAGTATTATCGGTAACTTCTTCTAGAAGTTCTATCACATTGTCTGCAGTGATAGTGAACATATTCATGTCTTCGAACTGAGATTGTAGCTTGTAGAATTCATCATGTTCACAGTGACAACTATCACCATGACATTTGCAAGTATCATTCGAATCTTGTTGAACCTTACTAGATGACTCAGGTTGCTCATCCTCTGTTGCATAACTTGCTTCAGAATCATCAAAATCTGATTCGGAACCAGAAGTATATAGAAAACTATATATCTTCTCTTGAATATCATCATCAAGTTCTAGAGTCTTAAGCTTTTCTAGCTTACAATTTGGAGCTTATGCCCAAATTTTCCACATTTATAACACTTAATCTTATCAAGATTTTGCTTGGACCTATTCCTGGTAAATCGATGAGATTTACGATGAGCCCTACGCTCATCTCTTTCTTCTCTAGTCCTTCTTCTAGATCTTCTTTTTCTTCTGATGAGATCTATGAGATTTCGATTTAGAAGTTCTCAGTTGGTGCTTTTTGAAGCATCCGGTAAACCGAATTGAGTACAAAAATCTCCTAATTGAATCTTTTCTCTAAGCTTATCCATCTTAAGTTGTCTTGAGAGTTTTAACTCATTGCACAAATTTATGCCTTCTTGCGTACAAGCCCCAATAATCTTTCCATAAGTAAAATCGCTATAGGGAATAATTCCTTGTGGATTTCTAAGAGTCTTTTTTACTCTTTCTGCAAATAAAGAAGGTAAGCCATCATTAAATTTGGCTTTCCAGAATTCTAAACAATTTTTGGGAAGTTCCATTACCCGACTTAAATAAGTTTCTTATACCATCTAAACTTACCTAAATGTCTACATCTAAGACCATTTAGTAGAGATCTAATGGTTTCATATTGATTGGTAAATCTACCACTAAAATGTTCAAGAATAGTCAAAATAAGTGTATACACAGCATCTTCTCTATTTCGAACATGGGCAAAGCCTAAATTATCAACTCCTTCATTTACTGCCTTAGCATTAATTACTGCTGCTCTCGCATCAGAGGGCATATAATTATCCCACCATCCTCTTAGTTGACCGGTAAATCCTGCAATAATCATCTTGCAAATGGTCTTGTCAGTGTTACTAACACTTTTGCAGATAGTAGCATACATAGGCATCCTATGAACCATAATTGTCAACTGCCTATCAGTTAGCCCATCGAGATTCCATTCATAATACTATTATTAATCATTTAAATATTATTAATCATATATAACACTTATTTTTAATCCTGTATAACACTTATTATTATTATTTAATCCTTTAAATCTTCTTTACTGATAAGGATATTCTTTCTGTATCCGAGATGGATTTTAATCTTAATGATACTTAATGATGAGTGAACATCAAATTGATTTTATCCAGGTTCACTGGAAAGAAAATAAATTCAAAACGATTTTTTAAATGAAAAATGGAACCGGTTTAAAACTTGGTTTTTTGACACTTATATTAAAGAAGATTTAAATAAGATTTCTCAAGAGTTTTATGAAACTTGTGCATTACATAATCATATTATGTTCTTTGTGCCTTGGTTTATAACCACTTATTTGCCTTTATTCATCAACGTTCTTGAACGATCTTACAAAGATAAACCGGGTAATATTATTCAATCCATTTATCCTCCTAAAGCTCCGTTTATTTTACCAAATAATACTGGTATTACTTTGACTGCTTTTCATTAATTTATTTATAATGAAGTCGCCGCAGTAAGTATAAATGAAATTAATCGTCTTATTTCTCAAAATAATTATTTGGGTCTATATGTTAAAGTTATTGGTGAACATATTTGTAGTCTAGACAAAAAATTAGATAGCCTGTCTAATCAGATGGTTCAAATTGATAACAAGCTAAAACATACTTTTATTGAGCCCATGTGTCAGATAGTTCTAACCGGGTATCAAGCGCCCTACTTATCAAACTCAACCAACGATACAGGATCACTAACCTGGCGGTGGTCCGCCCAGTCATAGATCAAATAAGTCAATATCCTTGGAGGTAGTCCAACTACATAAGAATCGAAATACCTAAGAATTTTAACATAGTTTCTCAGACTGCATGGTTTAATTATTTTCCCAAGCAAAGGGCCTGTCAAGAAACTAAAACATACTTTTATTGAGCCCATGTGTCTGATAGTTCTAACCGGGTATCAAGCGCCCTACTTATCAAACTCAATTTCGGGCTAAAAATCACGGCTCATCAGACAGAGTCATAAAGACAAAGCCAATAAAAGTAGTACAAGATCTGACTTGACCTCCATCTCAGAACCAAGTCAAGAAGCCATACTAAAATTCTTCTACATTTAAATACAGCTTAGATCCGTTCATGGTCTATATAAAAGAGAAGTTAGTTATCCGGCATAGATATAAATTGTTTAGCCGGACATAGTCACAGCTCCCGGATCGGAGATATAAAAAGATTTATAAATAAAAGTAGAAAATTAAATTACCTTGTATCAACAATTTTATTTACTTCCGGCGAACCTCAGGCAAACTGAGAGCTTTACAAACTAAGAGAAACAAACAACTTAAAAAAAACTTTTGAAGAGAGAGTGTTTTTCGACCCTCTCATTCAAACTATAAAAGACCTTATTTATAGAAGAAAAAGGGATCTATATACAGTGATCTACAGTGACCAATCTACAGTGATTTACAGTGACTATGGGTCCCTTATCAATGGGTCCCAAATGTACAGTAACAGTTTCTACTCTGGTTTAACAGTGTATCTACTGTTAATCAATAGTGGTCATCTTGTCTTTCTTTTTCAACTCCCTAAGTAAACCTTCTGTTTTAGACAACATATCTTCTGTCACGGGTTTTACCAATTCACAAGGTTGGGCCTCTTAAGCATCATCTGCGATATCATCACTTGTTTCACTTCTCATTGAAGTGTCTGATTTTTCATAGTGAGTGATATTGAGGAGTAGTTCCTCCTAATTTCATCCAAATACTCCTTTATCATTTCTTCTTTATTTCCCTCTTGAATGGAAATTCTTCTGGCAACATGTTTGACGAAGTTGTCAGCAATAATTCCACTGTGAGGAATAGTACCATAATCTTGGATTCTTTGAGAAATAGAGTCCAATATTTCTTGGTCATATAATGATTTAGTCATGGGATCCTTCTTCGTTAATTTATCCCAAAATTATTATAATAAATTCGATATAAGCATGCAATTTATTCTTCAGTAAAACCTACTTTCGGGGTCCATTTATGGATCCATGGAATCGATAATTCTATGAAAAAATAAATTTGTTCAATTTGTTTTATATAACAAACATGATCTGAGTGGTATAAATCATTAAGGTCTGGTGAAACCTTAACCCAGTTTTTGTATAACTTTAAAAAGGGATCAGGTAAAATCTTTACCGTCGATCCGTGGTATGACTACCAGTTCAAGAACCAATTAGGAATTGGGTAAACAAATATCTTTGTACACACCTTGATAAACCAAGTATGTTTATGCCTTTCATTGTTAATATAAAGGACTTTGCTGAAAGCGCTAATATAATCCCAATAAGTGAAATTGGTACGGATTTTATTGAGGTTGATCTGCCTTTCTTTCATCGAGGATATACCCCAATCTTCAATTGATATAATCTGTTTTATTATCATTTTGGAGAAGTTATAAACGTTCTCACTAGTGTTATAACCTGAGAAGTACTGAAATTCAACACTACCTGTATTCGTTAATACAAGCGGGTTTTGTATGACTCTCCTGGGAAGTATAATCCTTTAAGTAAATATCGCAAGAGTATCTTTCAGGGTTCTTCTTTTCTCTGTATCTCAGAGTTTTAAATAAGAAATATCATTTCTTTCTTTACTACCCTTTCATAGGATCTAATATCATCAACCTCTTCTTTCGCCATCGATGCAAAAGTATCACTTTGCTTTTGAGATAAATATGCTCTCAGTTGGTCGTATAATGGATTATTTTCTAGAATATCATCAAGATGTATCGAAGAAGTAGCTTCTTTTGAAGAGCTTGTTAGTTTTACCAAGCTCATTCCTCCCCTTTGTATAATTGGAGAGCTGGATGAGGATCCATATGACGATCCTGATGATTTTGAGGAGGATGATATTCTCCTTCCACGAGTATAACTGCCCCTCCTCTAGCCTTGGTTACCCAAGGAGGATCCATCCTGCAAACAAAACATTTAGTTTTAATCATCTAAAAGGTCATAAACTTCGGAACAATAAAATTTTTCATATAAATCTTGTTCAATCATGTAATTAGCGACGATATCCATCACCATTCCGTCTATAATTCTCCATAAAATATGTTCCTGTAAATCTCTATTAAGAGGACCTCCCTTCAAAATTGTAACCAAAGTAATATCAGTAAAGAAGTCAAGAAAACCCATTAAGAAGAAAGATATTCTCTAGATAAGAAGCCTGGGAGGGAATTATCACTTCCCTTTTTATAATGAATTCCGAAATCAAAAGGGGCTAATTGAGTCTGCCACCTAGCAAATATTAATTTGGATGCATCATGTTTAAAATCTTTAGCAAACATATATTTAACTGATTGAGCATCCGTTTTTATCATAAATTTCTGATAGTAAAGATCATCCTGAAATTTTAAAACACATTTAACGATAGTTAACATTTCATGAGCTACCGTTGCATATTTTTTCTGAGCATCGCTCCATTTTCCTAAATGAAATCGAATAAGGTATTCATTTTTACCATGCGGGTTAATTTGTTTTAATATTTCACTATAACCCATATTGGACGCATCTTTCTCAACGATCTTCGGCCAAGCAGGATTAGCAAGGGTTAAACAAGGCAAAGAATTAACTTTTTCTTTAACAGTGTTTACAAGATCTGTGAGACTGTGGGTCCAAGGCTTCTTATGATCTTTTTTTAGCCTATCATTTAACGGAGCTAAATTTCGAGACAATTTTTTTATAGAAGGGGGAAATGTAATTTAAACTTCCCAGAAACCGCTGCAATTGCGTCCTGTCTGTAATAATATCAGGGAATTTAGATGCGAATTCAATAGATCGCTGAATAGGAGTCATTTTTCCTTGACAAATCAAATGACCCAAAAATCTAACTTCTTTATGAAAAAGACTCATTTTAGATTTAGATATGACCAAACCATTT
Organism: Solanum stenotomum; assembly: GCF_019186545.1. Lineage (NCBI taxonomy): Eukaryota > Viridiplantae > Streptophyta > Magnoliopsida > Solanales > Solanaceae > Solanum > Solanum stenotomum. Next base: position 25,188,211 of record NC_064293.1, on the reverse strand, counting down.
TGAATAACTATTTTCTTAAAAATGTCTAGATGCTTAATATGCATTTCAAGAGTCTTTGAGTAAACCTAAATATCATCAATATAAACTATGATGAAATCCAAATAAGGATTAAAAATATCATTCATAATCTTTGAAATTCCGAGGGAGCATTTTTTAAACCAAAGGGCATTACATTCCATTTGTATTGTCCTAACGAAACATTAANACCCAAAAATCTAACTTCTTTATGAAAAAGACTCATTTTAGGTTTAGATATGACCAAACCATTTTGAATAACTATTTTCTTAAAAATGTCTAGATGCTTAATGTGCATTTCAAGAGTCTTTCAGTATACCTAAATATCATCAATATAAACTATGATGAAATCCAAATAAGGATTGAAAATATCATTCATAATCTTTGAAATTCCGAGGGAGCATTTTTTAAACCAAAGGGCATTACATTCCATTCGTATTGTCCTAACGAAACATTAAATGCCGCTCTATAAGAATGGTCTTTAAATATTTGGATTTGCCAATATCCAGATTTTAAATCAAATTTTGAAAAGATATTAGCATCATATAATCTTGATAATAAATCCCTTTTGTTTGGAATAGGATACCTAATCCATTTAAAAAGTTTATTTAAAGGTTTATAATTAATTACTAACCTGGGAACACCTCGTTCTTTTTCTGCTGCGTTATTAACATAAAATGCAGTACAAGACCAGGGTGACTTGGAAGGTTTTATTAAACCTTTTTGCAATAAATTATCAATTTTCTTTTTGCAGAATTCGACCAATTCGGTATTCATCTGGCATGGACGAGATTTGGTAGGAATATTTTCCTCAGAGAAATTATCTTCATATGGAAGAGTTACAATATGCTTTTTCTGATTCCAAAAAACACTAGGATGATCAGCACAAATATCAATGGCCATTTATTCAGAAATGAGTTTAATATTTTCCTGTATTTTAGTGGATTTCAAAGTATCGAATATATTCATATTACATATCTCAAGTTGTAAATAATCGACATGCTTTTGTTAAATTTCAATTAAAGCATTAATATCTCGAGAAATAGGTTCAGTGATAAAATTATAACTAATATCTTGATTTTTATAAGTAGCCGAAAATACTTTACCGTTTATATTAGTAAAAGGATAGATTGCATTTATAAACGAAGTTCTAAGAATAATGGGAGGATATAACTGATTTTTTACCAAGAAAAAGAAGTGGGGAATACAAACTTTATTCTGGAAAATACGAGTATTAGATAATTTATACTTTATATCTAAAGCATGACCAGATGCAGATTTAACCATATGAGTTGTTTTTTAAAAATATTTTGTACATACTAAACCTTTTTGAATGCAACTCATATCAGCGCCACTATCAATCATAGCAATTTTAGTTATGAAAAAAGTATTATCAATTAATATAGTACATTTAACATACCATTTATGAGCTGTAACAATTTGCATCAATCCTAAAAACATATTTTGTTTCGGATCAATATTCAAAGTGTTGGCAAGAGTATTTTTTTCAGCTGTAGATTCATCAACCTTATTTTTTCCTTTGCTATTAGCAGACTCAATCTGAGTAAGACGGTGATCTTAAATAATATAATTTTGTTTAAGAAATTTAATTTCTTCTTTCAAATGTTCAATTTCTGCTTTTAAATCATCAAAAAAGGTATCACGAATAATCATTGTTTGTTTAGAAGAGAGTCTATTATGAACTTCAGACAAGGAGTAAGGAGCAGAATAATTAAACTCATCTTTAACCTTTTTATTACTAGGAATACTAGTTGAAGAGCTAGTTTTACTAGCAGCCAATTGAATGATCTTTTCACGAAGAGTATTATCGGTAACTTCTTTTAGAAGTTCTATCATATTGTCTGCAGTGATAGTGAACAGATTCATGTCTTCGAACTGAGATTGCAACTTGTAAAATTCATCATGTTCGCAGTGACAAATATCACTATGACATTTACAAGCATCATTCGAATCTTAATGAACCTTAGAAGGCTCAGGTTGCTCATCCTCTGTTGCATAACTTGCTTCAGAATCATTATAATCTGATTCGGAACCAGAAGTATATATAAAACTATAAATCTTCTCTTGAATATCATCATCAAGTTCTATAGTCTTAAGCTTTTTCAGCTTACAATTTTGAGCTATATGCCCAAATTATCCACATTTATAACACTTAATCTTATCAAGATTTTACCAGGACCTATTCTTGGTAAATTTATGAGATTTACGATGAGCCCTATGCTCATTTATTTCTTCTCTAGTCCTTCTTCTAGATCTTCTTTTCTTATGATGAGATCTATGAGATTCTAATTTAGAAGTTTCTCGATTGGTGATTTTTGAAGCATCCGGTAAACCGAATTGAGTACAAAAACTCCTAATTGAGACTTTTCTCTAAGCTTATCCATCTTAAGCTGTCTTGAGAGTTTTAACTCAATGCACAAATTTATGCCTTCTTGCGTACAAGCCCCAATAAGCTTTCCATAAGTAAAATCACTATAGGGAATAATTCCTTGTGGATTTCTAAGAGTCTTATAATAATAATAATAATAATAATATGTTAGGGTTAATTCAATATGGGCAATTTGGAAATTGTATAAAAGAATTAGGGGCCAAAAGGTAATATACTTGGTCAACATAAAATGGCTTTTAAGTTAAAAAAAAAAAAGCACCCCTCACCTAGCTTTTAACTTTTGCTTAAAATAAGTCATTTTTGACTTAAAATAAATTACTTTAATAATTGTCAAACACTCTAATAAGTCAAAAACTGACTTTTAACCCAGTTTGACCAGCTTAAAAGCCCATCCAAACAGGCTCTAAGACACAAAATTATGTATCCTAACACATAAAAAAATGATTTTAAAATGACAAACTTGCAACCTTACAACTATATACTTAATTATGTATGAAATGTAATATAAAATGGGATTCAATGTTACCTCTTGAAAAATGCTAGACATAAGCATTTCATACTTTGTCTTTAAAGCCACAACCCTCCAATTGCAAATTCTAGGGATGACATCCCATTCTTTGACAGCAATTTCAGGATTTAACTAGGATGCACATTTGTATGTCCATACGTTAAGTGCATAAGGCATTTCATACAACCGATACAACTGTTTGCTAAGATTGAAATCCCGGAGTGAATCCATGAGCTTTGTGAATGCAATATGTCTCCAAGGATATACTTGATATCTACCATCATTGTAACACCCCAGAAAATTTTTGAACTAAGACTCGAACCGTTCTTCGTAGTGAGTGAGATTTTACCAAGGAGTTTAAAATTTCTTAAGTGTTAAGGTCACTAGATGTAGCACCTTGAGTTTCAAAAAGAATTAAATTGGAAATAGCAAAATCTGAAATTTTGCAAGTTATGCTTAAGTATGAGTTTTGGGTCGACTTCAAACAGCCATAACTCTTAGCTCAGGATGAATTAGGTGTGCTACTAGATACCGTAGCGAATATATTTGAATTATCTTTCCAACGCCATGGAGTTTGCTATGTTTCGAGGTCGGATGAGTGAGATATGGCCTTTTGAAGATAGGCTGTCCAGTTAAGGAAGGTTAGCCGAAAATAGAGAAGGGTATTTTGGTCTTTTCCTTACCCAATCAGATTTAATTCGATTTTAGTAATATTTTAAGGGTCTAATCCTATTAGGTTCAGTTTTATAATCCTAAAATTAGCCTAGGGTTTTAGTTGAGAGTTCAAGAAGAGAGAAGAGGTGAAAAGAGGAGAGGATCAAGCGTTCGTCGAGATTCTTGCGTGTTGTAACGGATTTTCGCCATGGGTTTGATCCCTAAGAGGTATGTAAGCTTCCATAGTGTTGGGTTCTTTCACCCACACGCCAATCATGATTTATTCAGCGTAATTTCGTTCTTGAAATTTAAAGATTAGAGTTCTTGATAAGTGTTCTTGAAGTTTCATTAAGTTTTGAAGTAAGATTCTGCTTAGGTCAACTTTAAACGACCATATCTCTTAGAATATTAAGAGTTACGTGAGCCATAATCTATCCAATTAAAGGTAATTGAATCTACTTTCCAACCCCACCAGTTTCACGTCAATCCAAAACCTGAGTAAAGAGTTATGACTATTTTAGTAACCTATACAGTGCTGTTACGAATTAGCCGACGGAAAAATATTGAAAATAATCGTTTTTGTCTTTTTACCTCCAAGAAAACCATCAAAGAATTTCTTGACTAATTAAAAAGCTCAAAACAATCAGATTTTCATCTTCACTCATGAAAATCATGATTTTTGGCTATAGAGATTTTAAGAAACTAACTCGAGAATCTCAAGAAAGGTCTTCTTGATTGTTTACCTTCAAGCTAGGGTTTCAAGGCTTCTAACCAAGTTCTTCTTCAAGATTCTTAAAGATTCTTCAAGAATCTTGTTCTTCTAGGTATGTAAGGCTATCATAGTGTTGGACTAGTTCGTCCTCACGCCCTACATATACTTTCAGATCAGAAAAAGAGTAATCTAGGATACTTCCCTAGATTTGAGTATTCTTGAGATAAGTTGATTTTGAGTTCTTGAATTCATGTTTCTTTTAAAAGTTCTATTCCTAATTATCGAATAGCTATATTGTTATTTAGATCCTTCATATCATGAATCATAACTCTTGAATTCATAATTCAAATTCAAGAGAGAGTTAAGAGTAGAGTTCAAGGAAGCCTTTGAGTTCAATTGTGAATCCTTTGAGATCAACTATCGATTTGAACTAAGTTTTGAGGAAGTAAGTCAGAGAATGAGAAGAGTCACATACATGAGTTTCATAATGTTATGTAGACCTACGAGTCAAGTCGTTCATGCCCATAAATTCCGCATGAACTCCAGAAGTTGAGTATCTTTGAGAGGAGTAGTATCTTCAAGTTCTAAGTCTTGAGTATTGAGTTCCTAATCCCCTTTGAGATTATATTTCTAAGCATGGGACTATTACATGTTACCCATAAAGTCTTTGAGTTGAATTGTTCATGCCCATAATTCCGCATGAATCCTATAAGTCGAGCAGTCTTGAGAAGAGAAGTATCTTTGAGTCTTTGAGTTGAGTCGTTCATGCTTATAATTCCGCACGAACCCTCTGAGTTGAGCATTCTTGAAATTAGTAATATCATTGAAGTTCTTGAGTTCCAAGTATTTGAGTTCTATCTATGGTTATTGAAAACCTTGCATTGAGTAGTTCATGTCCATAATTCGGTATGAACCATATTTTAAGAAGTCTTTTACAAACGTTTTAACTTTGTTTTAAGACTTAAGTTTTGAGTTCAGTAAAGAGTAAAGAGTAAAGTTTGAAGTCTTTTTCTTCAAAAGTATATGGGGACTAAGTATTCCCAAAGAGTTTATAAATGTTTTCACATTTAAATAAGAACGGAAACTGAGATTTCCAAAGGGCCTTCGGGCTAGTTTTCAGAAAAGAGTAATAGCTTTCTAAATGAAGCAAGCAGGGAAACTGAGATTTCCAAGATAGCCTTTGAGCTAAGTTTTTGAGCAATTATCTCAAATCAGCAGAAAGAAGTATGTTTTTAAAACATAAGAGCTAGTATATTTTTGGGAGTAGTATTGAGCACCGATATGGGGGAGAGTTTAGACAACTCACAGCCTCCATAAACCATGTAGCCACCATGGGTAGAAAAGGGTCATACTTTTTAGATGAACCTTTTTCGAAATAGACTAGTGGATCCATTAGGCAGTTCAGGTCCTATACCTTTGGCCGGGTATAGGATGCGCTGGCAGCGTGAGGTAGATCGCTGTATCATCACTATAGCTCTTATGTGATGGTTGTCGGTTAGAGAAACTCCCACAGAAGTTATTGTATTTTTATATACATCAGTTTATTGTATTTTTATATACATTTCAGAGTTATGTTGTATCCTTGCATACACACAGATTTCACAGCATGTTTTTAAACAGTTTGTTTCTTTATATTGCACTTGTTTTAAATTGCTTTATATTGAAATGAGTTCAGTCATATTGAGTTGAGTATTCAAAGTTGAGTATCCAGAGTTGAGTATCCAGAGTCGAATATCATATCTTTGAGTCGAATATCATATCCTTGAGTTGAGTATCTAATCTCTGAGTTGAGTATCTTATCCTTGAGTACTTCTGAGTTGAGTAAGTTTGAGTAGTTTGGAGTATTCCTTGAGTTGAGTAAGATTGAAAAGAGGCAAGTATGTTTCCTTTTTATCAAGTTTCAAGCTTATGTTTATGTTTTAGAATTCCCCTTACATGCTCGTACATTCCACGTACTGAGCCATTTGGCCTGCATCTTTTCATGATGCAGACACAGGTATTCAGGATCATCAACAGGAGCTTCGTTGATACATCCGAGAGTTCGAGTTAGCTATGGTGAGCCTCATTGCTTCCGGAGGATTCCATTTACTTTCAGTTGTTAGGAGGTCGTGGGTATTGTCCAGACTTCCATCATTGTCATTTAGAGGCTTCATAGATAGACAGTAGAGTTTTAGAAGTCTTCATTTATTTTGTTAAATGTTTTAAAGACTAAAGTTGCCTTTTTATGGCGAGTTGTATATATTTTATTATACATAGTTTTCTTTGGACTTAAAGTTTGTATTTAAGTCTTATGAACTTTTATTTCAGTTTTTAAGCTTTGTATGCTTGAATCAGTTTTCCTCTTGTAGTCAGCTAGGATGAGGGTTCGCTTGGGGACCAGCAATGGTCTTCGAGTGTCGGCCACATCCAGGGTGTAGGCTCGGGTCGTGACAATCATCAACCATTAAGAATTCGTTAATAGATATTGAAGAATCACCAGTCTGAGCCAAAATGAATGTATGGAGAAAGTACATTATAGCCATCTGGAGTGTATCCTAATTGTTCTCCCAGTTTCCCATCAGAAATCGTTGGACTAGATGATTCTTGCTTATACTATTAACTGCACCAGGAAAATATTTTTGGAATAGCCTACAGGGAGTTGATTCTGGGTATTCAAAGTCTTTGGTATTACCTTTACATTTAAGACTTGTTATTATTGCAAATTTTTTGATACCAAATTTCAAGATACCCCTATTTGCATGCCTAATATGCAACACCTTTGAGTTTCCTTGTTCCAATTCTAACAACAACAAACATTTACTGATTTGATCCTGAAAATTACATTTAGGAATGTCTAAATAGGGTCCAAAAATTGTAGCTCTGAACAAGTCAATTACATCATCTCCTATAGACTTCTAGAACTCCTCCAAAAAAATTGTGCTAAAAGGGACACCAAACCTTATGGCATGTGTTGGTACTTTTTTTATAACATATTTGATTGACTGCAAAATGAAAAAGAAAATTATACTATTTATAATGATATCTTATCATACATACATAAAAACACCAAAATCACACTACACAACAAGTAATGATACATAATAAAAACAAGTTGATACATAGAAAAATACATGCTACCAGACTTCAACAGAATCGTATTATAAAACTTGATACATTATACAGAAGGATGCCCTGTATGATACATTATTAATGGTACTCTTTTTATAACATATTTGATTGACTGCAAAATGAAAAGGAAAATTATACTATTTATAATAATATCTTATGATACATAAATAAAAACACCAAATTACACTACACAACAAGTAATGAACATAATAAAAACAAGTTGATACATAGAAAAATACATGCTACCAGACTTCAACAGAGTCGTATTATAAAACTTGATACATTATACAAAAGGATGCCCTATCTGATACATCAACAACTTTTTTGTTAAATTTGACAAATATTTTTTTCATATTGGGGTTTGTCATGTATCATTTTTTTAGATACACATATAAAACAAGGGTTTTATAAGTGTCAACTAAATCTCAAATCAGTATGTATCAAACTAAGATTGGGTTTTTGTATGTATCATGATTTAACCCAATAAACAATATAACACATTTAATTAATGTATCAGTCAATTTCAGTCTAAGATAGCAAATGCAATACAAATCACAAACAAGTTTAATAAATATTAAAAACACATACTCTAGGCAATGAAGGTCTGGAAATAGCGGGTGTTGTTTTTCTTCCCCTTTTGGGGTTTTTTTTGCAACCTTTGGTTTAGACGATTCTGGCACATCTTTGGTCGACTGATTCATCAAATTTAATGGGTCATGCAAACTTTTTGATCTAATTTTTGCCCAATTTTCATCATCAGAGTCGTTTATTGTTCAATTAGTATTAGAAAGATTTGATGTAGGATCTGGATCCATATGTATCAAGAAGAAAAAATTGAAACAAAATAAAAATGGAAGAAAGAAGATGAAAATTAGGGATAAGGGTTTGAAAAATACCCCAACTTTGGTCAGATTTGCTGTTGCGATACTAAACTTTCATAAGGACCTATTACCTCCCTAGACTATTTAATACTATATTTTTTACCCCCTGAACTATTTAATAGTGTATTTTAAAGGTATATATATGCCCGCGTGGACACATTACTATTTATAATTTTGCATTATTTTTTATGTCCATGGTAAATATATATGTTTAAAATACGGTATTAAATAGTCTAGGGAGGTAATAGGTCCTCATGAAAGTTTAGTATCGCAACAACAAATTCGACCAAAGTTGGGGTATATTTCAGACCCTTATCCCTGAAAATTACAATGACAGACTTTGGGAAAGAGGACGGAGAAGATGAAGTTTGAAATTTTTTTGGATTGAGAGAGAAATTTTTTGAAAATCAATTTGGGATAATGATTTGTAACTGAAAAGATATTAGAGTGAATTTAGGGAGAAAAAAAGGAGTGACATAGGGAGTGGTGAAACGTAGGATGTAAAAGTGAATCATGTATCTGGCAGATTTGATATTTAAGTGAAATAAGGGATTTAAGTAAATTTTTTTAAAAAGTAGGGAAAAATAGACAATAAGGAACTTAAAGTTGTGTATTTAAGTTATTTTTCCATGTTTAAATCTTCATTAACTTAGATGAACCCTACCCTTGGGAGGCTTTTATTTCACTATTTTGTTACTCATTTAGCTTCAAGTATTTAAATTTTCATAATCATTTTAAGTTAGGCAACTTAAGCTTATAGACTAACTTGAAAATTATTCATATTCTTTCATAGTTAGTATTTAGCTTCTAAATTCACGTCTAAGTGATTGTGTCGATTATTTGACTCAAAACTTAACTCGAATAAATTGTTAAAGTTAAAATTATATTTTGGCACTTTTCATTATTTGGGATAATATGAATGTATAAGTATCAAAAGTTTCCTTATTTATTTATTTATTTATTTATATTATAAAAAAATGAGATTTTTCAAGTAATTTAAAGTTTCTTTTAGAAATTAGCCAAGTTTAAAATTCATTGGTCAAATGCATTTTAGCGGATCCTTTAAGGTGCTTAACACCTTCCTTAGAGGATTGTTTGAACCCTTACCCTAACTCTATTTATTTAAAAAGTTTCCTTTCAAAATTCCCTTTTAAATGGTTTCTTAATTTTTTCCTAAAAATTAACTAGTGACTCTTATTTTTTCTAAAATTAACAAATAATCAAGTTATGAAATGATTTTGAAACTTAGTTTTCGAAATTAGGTCGTAACAATGTGGACCTTCTATCATGTTGACCCGGTGAATGTTGGGAGTATTAGAGCTTGTAGCAGTGCCATCTTTGGGGTGGTATTATCCTTTAGATGTGAGAGATAGCCAGTTCCTTAAGTTCCATCTATGGGCTAAATAACCATGATAATAGAGGATAAATGGTTGTTCCTTGAGATCGAATCTCTTTGGTGTAATGCCTTTTGTGCTAACCATTGTCATAACCCTCATGATATGAGGATATCTTGGTTGCTTATCCTTCTTATGTTTTTTCAAGGTTTGGATTCGAGGATGAATCCTTTTCAAGAAGGGGATGATGATAACGACATAGATAGCATAGATCATATGAAAGCTTTAGAAGAGCTTGATGGACACCAAATGAAGACATAATTTTGGTCCATCAAAGTGAAGAGAAAGAAGAAAGAGGTCAAGGGTGAAAATCACCATCTCATAAATTCAAGAATTCACAAAAGATGACAATCAAACAAGACTCTTATCTCATCAAGGATAAAATTGTAAAGAAAATGTCTTATTTATTTCCCTAGTATAAATAGTAGTCTTTTGCTATTTTAGAATACTGAGATCATGAAGATTATGACTAACTAAATATTTGAAAGCTTTGAAGCTTGTAGTTTCTAAGTGTAGCCTAGCATTGGTGTACTTCATAGTTGATAATTGTAATTTAGCGATAACGGTGGATTCCTGATATTGCTTGTGTTAACTTTTTCTAGCTTAATCAGTCATCGATTTATCCTCTTTGTGGATTCAATTTGGTTTTCTCGTTTTTGATTGAGATTGAGTTATTGTTAATTGATCGAATTCAATTGAGAGGTGAGGGTATAAAGTCCTTTGTTGCACATAAATTCAAATGGATTTCGATAATTTCACATATGTTTTCTTATTTCTTTCAATTGCCCCTCATTTTTATCACTTCTTTAACAAAGAGACATGAAATACTATATGAGTTGATGCTAAATCATTAGGTAACTCCAATTCATAAGTAAAGTCCATAATCAAATCTTCTCACTTCTACGTAGGAATACAAACATCTTGAGACAAACCACCAGGTTTTTGAAGCTCAACTTTCATTTATTGACAATTCATACCTTTAGCCATAAATTTCGCAATATACTTCTTCATTCCATTCCACCTATAGAATTTCCGCAAATGACAGTACATCTTGGTGGCTCCTAGGTGAATAGAATATCGAGAACTGTGAGCTTTTGTCAAAATCTGATTTTTCAATTCACCAAGATTCGGAACACATAATCGATCTTGGTACCGAAGGATACCATATCCCCCTTGGGAGAAAGCCTTAATGGATTTTTTTGGAAATCAACTTCTTCAAATCAACTAATACCAAATCAAGATCTTGCTTAGCCTTCACATCCAATATAAGAAACGATTCTGAACAATTACACCGACTTCATTAGAATCAACCAAGCGAACACCCAATCGGGCCAACTTATGAACATCACAAACTAACTCTTTCTTACCATCCTCAACATAAGCAACACTACCCATCGATAGACGAATAAGAGAAACACTACGGTCCATCTAATTTTCTAGGGCTCGTAGAACCCAAGTTCAAGAACAAAATTTCACTAGTCAGGAACCCTTCTACGGAACCCATCTACGATCCATAGAACCAACAAGGACCCGTCTTGTCCACTCATAGGTTAACTTACTAGGACTTGAAAATTCCAAAACTCAACCCAAGTCCTACAATTTCCCTTCTACGATCCGTATAACTTCCTACAACCCATAGATAGGACTCGTAGATCACTAGTTTAGCGTCAAAACAGGACTTTTCCCTTATAATTCAACCTTTCAATTTTTGAGGTGTTATAATATCTCCCCCTAAAATGGGACTCAAGATAGTATGAATAGAGTAGGAGAGAATATAACAACCCAACAAGAATGAAAATCTCATCATAATGCACATAAACAAGGAGAAATCACTACAAGCTAAATTATAAGATAAAAATCAAGTTTTTCATGAACATGCATGCATTTGGAAACATGAGAATGACTAAGACACGAGAATATGAATAAATGAACCATAACGAACTAATATCTCAAGCTAGAATAGGGGCTAAGGGAAAAATATGAGGATACTTGGACATCATATTGGCTTCGGCCTCCCAAGTAGCACCCTCAATTAGTTGATTCTTCCAAAGAACTTTCATAGAAGCAACTTCTTTATTTCTCAACTTCGGCACTTGACGGTCTAAAATCTCCTCCATCCATTTTTATTTATCAAATTTTGACTTACACACCTATTAAGAAAATAATTATTGGTGCAGTGAGTTTATCATGTTAACTCTACTTATTGTTAGTGTCCCAAATATATTTTATTCACTACATTTTCCAAAGACAATAACTCAATATTAATAAATTGAGGGTATAATATAAAGAGAAAATTGTCCCTCTTTGATTTATAAAAAATGACAAGCAAAAAGGGAAATCAAATGAAAATATATTTGACAAGCAAATAGAGACGAAAAGAGTACTATCTTTATTTCATAACAATTTTATAGATTTTATTAGTCTTTTAGATATTTAACAAAATTTAGAATGCGTCGACTTTGAGATATTAAGTGATGTTTTTATTCGGGGGAGTAAATAGGCGCTGCACTTTTTTTTACTTAAACATGAATTTTGTCCCACATGATTTTTTCTAATAAGGTTTTTAACGAGACAAAAAATAATGCGTATAATTAAGAATAACTATGTAGACTCTTTCTTCTTCTGAAATTTCTTTGTACATGGACATCCAAAGAGGAATGTTATAAATACTCCTTCCGTCCAACAATAATTTTTCACTATGGAGTACTATTTTGGGATGTCTAACAATACTTGTCCATTGTATGAAAACAATGGACAATTTTACCCTTAGTTCCTAATTTACCCTTACCGTTAATTATAGTCATTTTCCTATTACATTTTTCAAGACATTGTAGTTATTAAATTCAAAGAGTGATATAGTAAAATTACCCTTCTATTTATAGTTTCTTAAAAAGTCTGTAAAGCCAATAGTGAATAAGTATTGTTGTTGTGAGGGAAAGATGAAAACGAAAATCTAAAAATAAAGAACACCGAGTTTAACGTGAAAAAATCCATCAAATCGAAGGTAACCACCATGGGATCGACAAAATCTGAATTGCTTCACTATAACAATAAGAGGTTTACAAATATTCTTCCAATGGCTACACAACAAGTTACAAAAGAGAATAAACAATAGCTACACCAACAAAAGATAAATAGAAGGAAACACCACCCAAACCCAGCTGCTGTTCGGGACCTAAAACAAGATCTTTCTGACCTCCGAATCTGACCTCCACCATTCAAATCAACCACCAAGATGTCAGGAACATTCAGTCAAAATTTCAGCCCGATCCAACCGTTAGTTAATTAGGAAACGCGATCTGAATGTTGTTGATAGGAGAAAAAGGCTACAGCAAAAGAACCCTTTTTCTTATCTCTTCTCTCTTGTTGAAAGCTCTCTCAAACACCTCTCTTATGTCCTAATGTCTTTCAAAGATAATACTAATGATAAATTGAATAATTATCTCAAGACCCTCCTCTATTTATAGAGTTGTGTTTTTTCTTACAAAGCCAAAACCAACTCCAAATAGAATTAATATTCCAATCATTTTCCTAATAGAATTGGAAACCAAATAAATTGAATAATTCCAATCCTTTTTCAAGTAGGATTAGGCCATGGGCCTTTATCTGGAACATGGGTCATAGCCCAACAAACTCCCCCTCCAGCCAAGGGGCCAAATGGACTTCAAGTGGAGGAACTCTTGTGCAGGATTCATGCCTGCCGCACTTCTACAAAACTCATGCTTGTCTAAGATCACCACTTTGTAAGCATATCTAAAGGATTGTCATCTGTGTGTATCTTCTGAACCTCAAATAATTTCTCTTCCAGGGCCATTCTAATCCAATGATACTTTCTACTAATATGCTTGGACTTAGAATGAAAGGTAGAGTGCGTGGTGAGATAAATAGCACTTTGATTATCACAAAATAAGACAAACCTTGATTGTTCAAAATCAAGATCTTTGATAAACTCCTTCATCCAAAGCAATTCTTTGGCTCCTTCAGTGATGGCAATATATTCAGCTTCTGTGGTAGATAGAGCTATGCACTTATGTAGTCTTGATTGCCAAGAAATAGCTCCCCCTCCAAAAGTGAGCAAATAATCAGAAGTGGATTTTGAATTGTCAAGGTTTCCTCCCAAATCAGAGTCTGTGTAGCATACAAGTTGTCTTGCCACTACCAAAGCACAACTCCATATTTGAAGTACCCTTCAAATATCTTAATATCCATTTCACTGCAGCCGAATGTTCTTTTCCAGGATTGGAAAGAAATCTGCTAACGGTGCCAACAACATGTGCAATATTTGGTCTAATGCAAACCATAGCATACATCAAACTACCAACCGTAGAAGAGTATGGAATACATGCATCTCATTCTTCTCTTCATTAGTAGATGGACTCTGGGTTGTACTCAACTTAAAGTGTTTAGCAAGAGGTGTACTAACCACTTTTGTCTCTTTCATGTTGAACCTCTTGAGTACTTTCTCAATATACTTCTTCTGGGATAGTGATAACTCCTTTTGTCAATCTCGATGAATTTGTATGCCTAAGATCTTCTTTGTTGGCCCCAAGTCCTTCATCGCCAACGATTTGCTCAAGTCCTTATTAAGGACTGCAATTCTAGATTTATTTTTGCCAACAATGAGCATATCATCCACATAAAGTAGTAAGACAATAAAATCATCATCAGAGAACTTCTGAAAGAATATATACACAATGATCTGAAGAAGTTTTCATGTATCCCTAATTTTCAATGACAGATTCAAACTTTAAGTACCACTGCCTTGGAGCTTGTTTCAAGCCATCCAAGCTCTTTCTCAATTTGCAAACATGGTTTCCTTTTCCTTTAACGATAAAGCCTTTAGGTTGCTTGATGTAGATCTCCTTTTCTAAATCACCATGAAGAAAAGTAGTCTTGACATCCATCTGCTCAACCTCTAAATCTAGACTTGCGGCTAAGCCTAGAACCATACGAATAGAGGACATTTTCACAACAGGAGAAAAATTTTCATCATAGTCAATTCCATTTCTTTGACCAAAACCTTTGACAACTAACTTAGCCTTGTATCTAGGTGTAGATGTGTGTTGCTCTTGCTTTAATTTATCCATGTATTTGTTAAAGCTTTCTTACCTTTCAGTAACTCCACTAGCTCATATGTACCATTATCATGAAGTGACTTTATCTCGTCTTTCATGACTTCTACCACCTATCTCTATGAGTATCTAGCATGACTTTATCATAACCTTCAGGTTCTCTCATGTCAATCAAAAAGATATACTCATTAGGAGAATAACGTGTTGAGCTTCGCTTCTCTCTAGTGGATCTTCTACAAGAAGTTTCTGGAGCATCCGAAGTGATTATCTCAAGACAAATTGGTTGATGATCAACCACAACATCATCAATAGGAAAATCTATAGGTTCTACACCCTGATCATTATCTGCATCATTATATGCAAAAGATGTATCAATAATAGGAACTGGATCAACATCAATTAAGCTCTCATCAATATGAGAATCTAGTTTCTCAACCTTGTGAATATCTTCAATAGTTTGATCTTCAAAGAACACAACATCACGACTTCTAATGAGCTTTTTATCAACTGGATCATAAAATTGATATCTAAACTCATCTTGACCATAACCAATGAAGATGCACTGCTTAGTTTTAACATCCAATTTCGACCTCTCATCTTTTGGAACATGCACACAAGCTTTACACCCAAACACTTTCAAGTGATCATAAGAAACATCCTTAGCAAACCAAACTCTATTTGGAACATCACCATCAAAAGCAACAGGAGACAAATTGATAACATAAGCAATAATGTTAAGTTCTTCAGCCTAAAATGAATTTGAAAGTTTAGCCTCTGAAAGCATGCATCTAACTCTCTCAACTAAAGTTTTGTTCATCCTTTCTGCCAAGCCATTTAATTGATGAGTCTTTGGAGGAGTTTTTTGATGACGAATTCCTTGCGATTTGCAATAGTTATTAAAGGGACCAATATACTCACCACCATCATCAGTGCGAATACATTTCAATTTCTTTCCCATTTGTCTTTCAGATAAGGCTTGAAACTCCTTAAACACATAAAGTACTTGATCTTTGGATTTTAAAGGATCTACCCAAATCTTATGAGAATGATCATCAATGAAAGTTGCAAAATAAAGTGCACCACCTTTTGACTTCACTTTAAAAGAACCACACAAATCAGAGTGTACTAGCTCTAGTGGCTCAGACTTTCTTGAAGGAAGATGACTGTGAAAAGAAACTATTTTTTGTTCCCAAATAAGAAATGAACACATCTTTTCACCTCTGCTTTTTTCACACCAGCAAGCAAATTCTTCTTAGCCAAAGAGGTGATCCCTCTCTCGCTCATATGACTAAGCCTTTTGTGCCACAATTTGATAAAGTCTCACTTTCCATCAAATTTATAGAGTCACCAAGAATCGATCCTTGTGTCACATATAAATTTGAATGCTTTCTTCCTCGAGCTACAATCAATGAGCCTTTCGTGAGCTTCCATTGGACATTTAACAAGTCATTATGATAGCCATCATCATCTAATTGTCCTACATAGATCAAATGTATCATTATTGGTTTTCAAACAAACAATGCCAACACCAAACACCTTTACCTCACTAGCATTACCCATTTTTAACACCTTAGAGTTAACAGAAGTATAAGATAAAAAGAAGTCTTTTCTTGGTGTGACATGTGATGTAGGTCCAGAATCTACTATCCAACTTGTATCTTGAGATACAAAATTGATGACATCTCTATCACAAGCGAAGAGAAGGTCATCTCGGACAACAACAACAACAATGTTTCTGTTATTTTCTTCTTTCTTCCCTTCTTTAAGATCTTGCTTCAACGGTTTGCAAAATCTTCTAATATGTCCTTTCTTTCCACAATGATGGCATATAATATTTTGATTCCTGAATCTTGACTTGATTTTGCTTTTACCTCTACTTGTCGGTCCTTTTGTCTTATCTCTCCCTTGATCTTCTGTATACAAAATATTTGAATGTGAGGATGTACCTTGAGATTTTCTTCTAACTTATTCATTCAACACACCACTTTTTGCAAATTTCATAGTCACCTTACCACCAGGAGCAGAATTTGTTAAAGAGACACGAAGAGTTTCCCAAGAATTCGGTAGAGTATTAAGAAGCCAAAGTCCTTATATTTCATCATCAAAATTAACACTGATTCCTGATAGTTGATCAAGAACACCTTGAAAATCATTTATATGATCAAGAATATGACTGTCATCCTTGTATTTAAAGGTCATCAATTGCTTTAGCAAGAACAACTTGTTATTGCCAGTTTTTAAAGTGTAAAGTGTCTCCAACTTTTCCCACAATGTTTTAGCATTTGTCTCATTCACAATATAGTTGCGAACATTATCTCCAATCCATTGCCTTATATATCCACATAATTGTTGGTGCTCGAAATCTCAATTTTCATCAGTCACAGTCTCAGGTTTATGAGCAGCAAAAACGGGAAGATACATCTTCTTCACGAACAATAGATCTTTCATCTTGCTTTTCCATATGTTGTAGTTTCTTCTGTTTAAACATACCATCTTGTTCATATTCCCCTCCATATAAAGAACCTGGCTCTGATACCAATTGTTGTGACGGAAAGATGAAAACAAAAATCTAAAAATAAAAAACCCCAAGTTTAACGTGAAAAAATCCTTCAAACCGAAGGTAACCACCACGGGATCGACATGATCCGAATTACTTCACTATAACAATAAGAGGGTTACAAATATTCTTCATGGCTACACAACAAGTGCCAAAGAGAATAGACAATAGCTACACATACAAAAAATAAATAGAAGGAAACACCACCCAAACCCAACTATTGTTCGGGATAAAAAACAGGATCTTTCTGACCTTCAAATCCGATCTTCACCGTTCAAATCAACCACCAAGATGTTAGGAACACTCAGTACAAATTTCAGTCCGATCCAACGGTTAGTTAATCAATAAACACGGTATGAATGTTGCTGGTCGGAGAAATAGACTGCAACAAAAAAACTATTTTTCTTCTCTCTTCTCTCTTGTTGAAAGCTCTCTCAAAAATTACTATTCCAATCTCTCAAAATGACAATACTAATGAGCAATTGAATAATTCTCTCAATACCCTCTATTTATAGAATTGTGCTTTACTTTACAAAGTCAAAACCAACTTCAAATAAAATTACTATTCCAATCATTTTTCTAATAGAATTGGAAACCAAATAAAGAGAATAATTTCAATCCTTTTTCTAAGTAGGATTAGGCCATGACCTTTGGCTGGAACATGGGACATAATCCAACATTGTTGGGAGTAAATAAGAAATGTGGATGACCTACGGTAAATTCACATGACTTTATATTTTTATTTATGAGTTTGAAGACCTGCAATAAATGCTTAGCAAATTTATGCATATCTTATAATTTCTTTAATATGATATCTTTATTTCATAATAGTTTTATAGATTTTATTAGTTTTTTAGATATTTGACGTGAATCCTTAAGAAAAAAGAAACTGAAGAGTAGATATTAATTTATTTTTTTATTCGGTGTCCGATATACATATTAGAGCCGTCGAAAAGTTTCACATTGAAGGATAAAATGCTTTCTAATAACAACGACTTCTTGATTAAGAATAAAGGAATAAATATCACTCCACCACAACCCTTATTGATAGAGCAATATTCATTTACAAAGTACTTGCGATAATGTAATATATTTCCTTGTTCTGCAAAAAAAATATACAAAGTACTTGTGAGTTGTGACATTCACATATTCTTGTGGACATACTATGTTACATCTGTATTTTGTCTTTTGAACATTCGATGCGTCTATCTGAGCCCTTTATTTTCTGTGATAAATAAAAAAAAAGGGGCCCAATGACCATTCTCATTAAAAAAAAAAAAAAAAAAAAGGATGACGTCTATCTCAACTTGATAACCGTGAAAAGGGAATATAAGTGTTTATTTTGGACAAGTAGAATGAGTGTCATCTTGTGTTTGGAAAATAAAAATAATATGGTTGAAAAGTTGTTGTAACAACCCATTTAATTTCTAGCAGGAAAGTTATTTTCCCTCTGTAGATTTTACTAAGTTTGCTTTGATTTAGGAGTAGGAGTTGTTGTGTTGTTTGGTAAAGCAGTTTATTGTGATATTTCAATTATAGTTTGATTGTTATTTGTTATGTTTTTGTCAAATTACAGAAGATGGAATCGGAATCATCAAAATTGTTGTGTGGGAGCAGTAGCAAAGTGGAGACTACAACCCCTATAACATTTGTTCTTCTACTTAGTACATTTGCTGCTGCTTGTGGTTCTACATCCTATGGATTTGCTGTAAGTACACACACTTTAGCTAATTCTGTAAACACAGACACTTGAATGCCATGTTTTCTTGTAAAAGTCCACCTTCCTTGAGCTCACTTTCTTGTAGAGTACTGGCTTTTCTCATTTAAGCAAAACACCTAAATCCTTCACATGCCCATACGCTTTACTGTTCCCTATTGTTAACATGTGTAAAATCTTTCCTCCTTTATTTGCAGTATTAATTGCCACACCGTATACAATCTGACCCATTCTAACAAATGTTGAGAGGTGTTGGTGTAATATACCAATAATACAATAAATTACAGTTCAAATAAAATGAACAAAAATGAATAAATAAATATTTAGGCTGAAGCATAGGTATCTCGCTCTCTTTAAGGAGATTCAAGCTCACTCCGGCATAATCTACATCGATCCAGAAGTATGTCTCTTGGCTTGTCCCCTTCAGGATACAACAACCCAATAACGTCGTATAACTCAAACAACTCCGGATTAGTTGAAGAGTCCAAAGCTCCACAAGAAAAACACCTTCCTTCAATATATATATAAATATTCTCTTTTGTATATAGTGAATATAGTTGCAGACTTAGAATATTATTCTCTGTCTCAACTCTCTCTTTCACTACAACACTAATCTCAATATAAACACAGTAAAATACTACTCATCTTTTTCACTCTATATTTTCTTGTACTTCTCTTGTTTTTTCTTATATCACAACACAAAGGAAGAACACACTATTTATAGGTGATGAATTCTTCCTTGCAATGAATAGGAAGATAGTGGGTAGTAAATTTGCCAAATGAATGGCTCAAATGTTACATAAGTTACAACTTAAAGATAGAATAATGGATGAAATGAAGAGTTGGTGATTACATAAGTTATTAAAAACTAATGACCACTTTCTTCCACAATTGATGAGAGTAAAGAGGCACAAATGTAATGTTCATCAATAGACATAACATGATATATAATGTGACATATAATATATTCTTATTAATATTAAAATGGCACACCAACAAGAGGCATTATCCCGAGATCTGAAACCACATTTTTAATTAACATGGATAATTTAAGTTTATAGGCTCTAGCAGGTTTATGTAGACATTGATGAGTATTTTGTGATATGAATCAACAAATGATTCTGCTTCTAACACGGCAAATTATTTGTTTTGTACTTGTAGGTCGGATATTCATCTCCAGCTGAAGCGGGGATCATGGATGATCTGGGCTTGTCTCTTGCAAATGTATGCAGCTTTTATATTGTTTTCAACTAGGAAAAACTTGCACTCTCTGTGTCGTACACCTGTTGACTCTTTCTTTAATGTTGCGAGGGAAACAAGTATCATATGGATCAAATAGTAATTATTACATTACTCTTCTCTCTTCCATCCTATTTCATACCCCTTTCTTATAAATAGACAAATTTAGATATGTATATGTAAAATCGCGGGTATGTGCCTTAGTTGGAGAAAGATTTGTTTTTTTCTTATGGGTTATTGTTGGAAATAGATACACTCATTGATGGGTTGACTAGTAACTTGCTTCATTCATGAAGTAAGTTACAACTCCACTAAATAACTCCCTATAGTAAAAGAAGAAGAGTTTCTTGAATGGAGTGGGAGTTATAGGATAAGGGGTGATGTAACTCTTGAATGAATAAGAGTTACAAGTCCTAACCTTGTCCTATAAAAGGGAGGACTTGGGGTCATCCAAGAACAACACAAGAAAAGAGTTCCTTAGATAAGGAGTGTAGTTGTTGTGAAAAACAATACAAGACTCCATAGTGATCTTGTAAGAAACCGCTTAGGCAATTGGTGGTGATAACACTTGATCCTATAACAAGAAGGTATGTATAATTCCGCATAAATCTCCGAGTTTAAATCCTTCAGTTATGACTAACCTCGAAAATGTGTTTGCAACAAAAAGTATTATGTCCTCTTTTAGCAAAGGAAAGGGAAAGAGGTAAATAGGGTTGTGATCATCAATGAAACCAACCACGATTGTACCAATTGCAGTGTAGGTTCAAGGTTGAAAAATGCTCAACCGACCATAGAGTTCCACTTGTGAGCCATTGTTTTATTGCGACTTCATATGCATGTTTTCAACTACTGGTAGTCTGTTAATGAATGTATGGAGCTCTATATTGCATTTTTTATATGCTATAAATCATGAACATGATTCTGAGGCACAACCCCAGAGAAAGTTTCTAGAAGCACCCTATTAAGATTCGCATTTCCGAGGTTGCACCTATCGGATTTAGTGTCATCAAGTAAACCAACTTGAGTTTTTTCAAACATTTTCAATGATGCCCACATAGTATTTAATATTATTTTTTATCAATGGTGAATTTAACCTGTAAATTAGTTCTTACACCCCACTGTCTAATATTCTTATCTTCCAACCACATTCTGAAGTATTCAGCATTCAGTTCAATACTGACACTTGGAGGAGCCATTGGTGCACTAATCAGTGGCAGAGTAGAGTCTATTGGCCGAAGAGTTGTATGTTATTTGCTTTTCTTGGATACTCTCTGGCTTCCAAAATATTATGCTTGTTAAGTTGCATTCCTCATTGCAGACAATGTGGCTGTTAGAGTTATGTTTTATCATAGGATGGCTTTCCATAATATTTGCCAAGGTGTGTGCCAAACATTATACTTTTCTTAAATTTAGCAGTTATGACTAAAGGAATCTATTAATTCTCACATGATAACGCAGACCTTTCTAAACTCCTAGTACATGTTCATCCTAATTTATGGAGAATTGATGCATGTATTCCTCATTTGTACACTCACTAAACAATTCCAATTATTATTTCATTGGTACAATCTTAAAGATTGGTTATCATAAGTCAGAGACTATATTTTTGTCTAAGGGAAGGTAGTTTCAAGATTTATAATATGTTTGGCTACTTAATTAAAGAATATTTGGTGGCTCAATGCTGGAAGATTATTGATGGGAATTGGAGCTGGACTTCATTGCTATGTGGTAAACTTTGTAAATTTCTCAACGGATTTCTCATGTTCCTCTTTGATTAGAACATAATGAAATTTCCATTATAATTAAAGCAGGCACCAATATATGTAGCAGAAATAACGCCTAAGAATATCCGAGGTGGATCTACAGCTGCTGTTACGGTAAAATAAAATAATGCATAGCTGGGTGTTACTGAATTCAAACCTTTTTTTATGTGGTGAAATAGATTGCTGAATTTGCAGTTTACTGTGTCTTGTGCCTTTTCCGTGATGTTCTTTGCTGGGAACTTCTTCACTTGGCGCAAGTTGGCTGTAATTGGTAACATGCAGTGTGATATATAGGGTAAAATATGCCAATTTATTTTTATGTGGTTTGAGGATATTGCTTACTTATGGCTTGCAATTGGTTAATTTTCAGGAGCTATTCCTTGCTTCATTCATGTGGTCTGCATTTTCTTCATTCCAGAATCCCCAAGGTGGTTGGTGAGTCTCTACAAGATTTTTTCATTTCCTTTAGCTAACCCAAGGGGGTACTTGAGGATGCTTTCTTTAAGCACTGTAGGCAAAGATTGGTAAAGGAAAGGAGGTAGAGGCATCTTTACGATGTCTAAGAGGCGATAACTATGATGTTTCTCAAGAAGCTGATGAAATCAAAGTAACAACTCAACTATTTCTGTTAGCATAGCCATCAGTTGTTTTTTTTTATCCTGTGTTTTTGCTTTGTTTTCTTCAAGGACTACACAGAGACCAGTCAGAAGCTAACTGAGTTCAGATTTCTGGATTTATTCAACCCAAAATATGCTCATTCACTTATTGTAAGAAGCAGATAAAGAAGTATGTTCTATATATTACTTGCCATAACTTCTTACTTGTATTTGTATGCTACAATTTTTAGGTCGGAGTTGGTTTAATGCTTCTGGTACAATTTGGGGGGACAGATGGAATTTCATCTTTTGCTGGTTCAATATTCAAAGCTGCTGGTTAGTCCTGATTGACAAATGTTGTTGTAAATAATAATAGTGTTTTTGAAGGAGCTAAAAATCCTAATTTACGATGCAATGACAAGGCTGTTCAACTGGTTTTTCTTCTACAATGATGGCTATGATTCAGGTTTATCACTCTTCCTAGAGTAACTTGAACAAGTCGGTCCTTCATGAGACAGTTCAAATAATGAGAATCTTGTTTCAGCTTCCTTTTGCTCCTAGTAGCGTACTATTGATGGATAATACTGGACGCCGCCCACTTCTGATGGTACACATTAAACTATTTTTCCGACCTTCATAGCATAGCTGGATTGGGAGGTCAGCACTTAAATTCTTGCAGGTTACAGCAACTGGAGCATGCTTAGGAAGCTTTCTGGTAGGGTTGGGGTTTCTGTTTCAGGTATTGCCAAGTGATATCTGAATTCATGTACTACTGGAGTTGTAACTTTATCTTAAAAGACTTGCATATATGAGCAGGACTATCAACAGTCAAAAGAGCTTACTGCCACATTGGTGTTCACCGGGATACTGGTACATGAATTTGCTCCTTTCCTATTTTTGGTTTAAAATGTTGTTGCTTTTTGCGTTCCCTAGTAAGATATTCTAACTTAGACTAGCTCATATCCATGCTCAATATTGATCACAGAAAATTTATAATGCTTTGCTCTACTTCATGTTTTTAGCAAAGATGTGGGTTAGGCTTGCTTGTCAAAATATAAAGGGAAAGCGATCAAAAATATCCCTCAACTTTGTTTATTGGTTGATTATCCCCTTACTGTTACTAACTTCATCATTTGTGCCCCTCAATTGGATAAAAAACCTCAAATCAATTAAAATTATCCAATTTTAACTCGATCCGACCCACCTAATAATATAACCCATTTTTGCTCATCTGTTCATCTTCTATTGGGCGTTTTTGGGTCTGTTGGCGGGAGGAGGAAGAGGTCTGGCCATCTGGGTTTTGTGGTCAGTTTTTGGGGGTTTTTAGTGGTTCCGGTGGTGAATGGGGCGGCTGTTCAGAGGCGTTTTGGTTACTATTGTTCACCTGAGCTTCGAGCTCAAGGCTGTTTGTTCCTGGTTGCTGATTCAATTTGATATTTTTTTCAACTTAAATCAGGTATATTCTGCATGTTTCTCTGCTGGCATGGGTGGTACACCATGGGTTATCATGTCAGAGGTATTTATCAAGCATTTATTTTAGCAATGAGTTGACATAGATCAATTAGAAATTGACTTTGTCTTCATTCATTCAGATATTTCCTATTAACATTAAGGGACAAGGTGGAACTTTAGTGACATTAGCTAATTGGTTTAGCTCCTGGATTGTGACTTTTTCTTTCAACTTCATCTTTCAATGGAGTTCAGCAGGTAATTCACTCTTCTCTCTTCCTCAACTTGCTTCTCTTATTATATTTGATAAAACTCAATTAATTTAACTTGTCAGGTGTATTCTTTGTATTTGCAATTTTTTGTGCTTCAATTGTTTTCTTTGTTGCAAAACTCGTACCTGAGACAAAGGGACGAACATTAGAAGAAATTCAAGCATCAATGACATTATTACAATGATGAATCATGTATCATCTATATCACACATTGCTACTGCCCATTTGGTTTCTTCAAATTTGTACTCCTTTATTTGTCTTGTCAATACTCTCTCAATTATTTATTGTTTGTTCGACTTGCCCATATGTCTAGTCAAACACTATATCATCTATTAAACACATCCTAGATTTACACCATTTTTAATAACTAGTTTTGATGAACATGTGTTGCATGTTAATATCAGATCACATACTACATTATTTTTTCTAAATAATGTCAATATTATTAAATAAAAAATTAATCAAATAATTATAAATGAAATTATAAAGTATAAGTTCCTATGAATGGATGTGTACTTTCTTATATTACCAATTGCGTGCATATTAAATTTGTGAAATCAATATCAAAAAACATCTATATTTATTTATGGGTTGAACCCATCGATGACCCCTTAAAGTTGGCACTAAATTTCACTTAGACACCTCAACTGGATTTTGTTCATTTTAGACACCTTATTTAGAGTCTCTGTGTCATTTTGACTTTTTTTTTGTTTTTACTATCACCCAAATATATAAGTGTGTGTAATACACTCCCTGATGACGTGTCAAAATAATGAATCAAACAAAGACAAGTAGATATAAAAAAATAAATTTCAAATAATGACTTTTGAGTAGAAAAAATGGCCACAAATTTGATGACATGAGTCATTTTAAACTCAAAACAATAATTTTTTTAAAAGAAAAAATCATCACCCCATGCCCAACCCAATCGTCTTCTTCACCCCCACCCAACCCAGTTTTCCTCTCCACTCTCACCCACCGCAAACCCAATTGCTCCTCCCCCCACCAACCACCAGATATTCCTCTCCACCCCCACCTACCCCAACCGCTCCCCCACAGTCCACCAGATCTTCCCCTCCACCCCATCCACCTAACCGCTCCTCCACCCCACCAGCGATCAGATCGTCCTCTCCACCCCACCCACTCCTACCTCAACCCCTTTTCCACCCATATCAATTTTTCAAGAAACACTTTCAAAAGAATTTAATTACGTTGAAAGATTTATTATACAAAAGTACGATTTTTCCTTCTTTACTTCTAAAAATTAGTTATTAGTTAACAATGGAAGATTTTTTTTTTTCGAATTCTCGTGAGTGCAAATGATTCAAATACATGAAAATGAAATACGATTATTATTTTGTAACTCTTGAAATTTAAACTTTTAGGAAATCTTGTGGGCTGAAATTTACTTTGTTATTTGTGGCATCACTAAATCTATTTTACCATAGAAAAAATTCAAGTTTGGGAAATGGTAGCTAGAAAATGGAGAAAAAGAAGAGAAAACATTTTTAAAAATTAATGAAATAAGGCTTTCACACGCAGTAAGTGTGTATCACACTCACTATGTCATGTAAGCAAAAAGTGGCAAAATGGTATAACGAAAACCTACATAAGATGTCTAAAATGAACAAAGCTCAGTTAAGATGTCTAAGAATAATTTTGTGCCAATTTTAAGGGTCCCTTGATAGGTTTAGCCTTATCTATAATATAAAAATCAGATATAGATAAGGAGATGTGACACCTCACAATGGCCTTTAGTTACATTTATCTATTTTTCCCTCTCTTTTTTTTCTTCCTTATTTCTCATTTTAATATTAATTGTGATCTGTAAAAAAAAAAACACTCTTAAAAGCTCTAGATGACACTCTTAATTGTGCCTTTCTCCTTCATCTCCTATAATTCATTGCTTAGTTATTGTTGAACTTCTTACTTTTAATATAACATGAATAAATATACAACAACAACAATAACAGTGAAATAATGTAAATATAAAATTAGAAGATATACTAAATTGGTGTTTTTAATTGAGGTACTAGAGTAATTTAACATTTAATTTAGGGGTGTTCAAATTCCACAAAACTTCGAACCCACTCAAAAACTGTAAATCACACTTGAGTTTTTTTTAAGAAGAGAAGTATAGAAAACTTAGAAAAATTGTATCACGACCCGAGTCTACACCCTGGATATGACCGACACTTAAGAACCAATGATGCTCCCCAAGCGAACCCTCATTCTGGCTGACTACAAGCAGAAGACAAACTCAAACATACATAAGCTTAAAGTTGAATTAAATTCATTAAACTCAAATACTCAACTTTAAAAAGTCGGAAAAATACTCAAAAGAAAGTAAATCTAGAAAAACTCCTCAACTCTGTCTATCTATGAAGCCTCTATTACTCAAGAAGGATGTCAGGACAAGACCCACAACAAATTAAGACAACTGACTAAAAATTAAATATGGAGACCTCTGGAATAGAAAGAGACTCACCAAATCTAACTGGAGTGTAGAGTGATCTCAACAAAGCGTATGTTGATAATCCTTAACACATGTATCTGCATCATAAAAGGATGCAAATAGAATGACCTCAGTACATGGAATGTACGAGTATGTAATATAGCTGAGTAAATAAATAACTGAACTGATAAGACTGCAATAGATAAACTTAATTGAATGTAACGGATTAAAGGAATGAAATCATTTAAAACTTTACAAAAACACTTACTCATCTGTGAACCTCAGCATAATAAGTGATATAATAAAAATACACTTTTAACTCTATTTGGGAGATTTTCTGACCGACAACTATCACTATGACCTATGTGATGATACATCGTCTCGTTCATGCTACCAAAACTGTCTTATACCTTGCCGGAGTATAAGACATCCTCAACTAAGTGGATCTACTAAGCTATGCTTAAAAAGCAATAAGGAGTCATCTAAAGTATGACCCTTTACCCATGTTGGCCAACATGGTTTATGAGGATTTTGAGTTGTCTGAACTCATCCTCATATCGGTGTTCAATACTACTCCCAATAATATATACGCATGATCATATATTTAACAACATAACTCTTTCTCTGATTTGAGATAATTTCTCAGACTACCCTCTTAAAAGAGGTAACTGCTCTTGAAATATCTTTTAAACTCATAACTCATTCAGAAATCTCAGTTTCTCTTTTATTAATGTAAAAATTGATACCTCTGGGAATACATAGTCCCCTTATACTCTTACTCAAGTCCTACTTGAAACTCTTTCTCAAAAACATATAAAAATCATATTCTAATATGATCATTGATGACTCAGAAAGTCATACTGCATAAAAATTAATGGTATATCTAGATACCATACTGCTCATACATTGATGACATACTCGATTGTCATATTAATCATGTTTTAGAAACTCTTTTCTCAAAACTCAGTTTAAGAACTCATATGTTGGCTTTAAAAAGCATTCTCAAAATTTATAACTCAAATCATAGAGTTCATGTGGAATTATGGACATGAACGACTCAACTTAGAGATCTTAATAGAAAATAGGGAAACTTAGTACTCAGAACTCAGAACTCAAGACTCAAGAACTCAATGACTCAAGAACTCAAAACTCATAACTCAACGATATTTCTCCTCTAAAAAATACTCAATTTATAGGGTTCATGATGAAATATAGACATGAATGAACAACTCAAGAATTTTAATGCATAACATATATCAATTCAATAAATAGTAATATAATTTCAAAAAGAAACTGGAACTCAAGAACTCAAATCAACTTATCTAAAAAATACTCAAATCTAGGGATAGAATCCTAGATTACTCTTTTACTGATTTGAAAGTAGATGTATGGTGTGAAGACGAACTAGTCCAACACTATGATAGCCTTACATACCTGGAAGTACCAGGTTCTTGAAGAATCTTGAAGAATATCTTGATTAGAAGCCTTGAAACCCTAGCTTGAAGGGAAATAATCAAGAAAACCTTTCTTGAGATTTCTTGAATTAGTTTCTTGAAACTCTATGGCCAAGAATTATGATTTTCATTAGTCATTCATAATTGTATGGAGGAATTTGAGTTGAAAAGAATGGAATTCTTGGAGAAAGACTTACCTTGAAGAAGAATCTTGAAAAAGATTGAAAGAATTTTAATGGAGTCTTCTACTTTGATTTTTCAAAGGGTTTTGCCTTAGGGTTTGAGAGAGAAAAGAATGATGGATTAAAAGATGAAAATCTGATTGTTTTGGGTCTTTAATTAGTCAAGAAATTCGTTTAGAATTTTCTTAGAGGTAAAAAGATAAAAACGACCCTTTTTAATGTTTTCCCGTTGGCTAATTCGTCACAACACCGTATCAAATTACTAAAATGGTCATAACTTTTTATTCAAACCTCGGATTGTTGCGAAATTGGTGGCGTTGGAAAGAAGATTCAAATACCTTTAATTTGATAGGTTATGTGCCATGTAACTCTTTATATTCTAAGAAATATGGTTGTTTGAAGTTAACCTAAGTAGAATCTTACATCAAAACTTAATTGGTAAGGAAGCTTTCAACTCAAATTTGTGCTAGGAGATTCTAGTGACCTTAATTGATATCCAAAATCATTCCCACACTAAAGAATTTACCTTAGCATCTAAGAAAAATTAAGAGTCACTCAGTACGACCTTATACGCAATTCAAGAATGGTTTGGGCCTAACTTAGAAATTTTCGGGGTGTTACAACTTGTAATTTAAAAATGTGAGGAAACCCTTTCATTTATAACCAACAAAGGATAGTACCAACATGTACTTATTGTGTCTTATCAGAAGAGTTACAACCCTTTGTAAAGTTCACAAATCATTGGAAAGGTCACAACTCTTAGAAAAATCACAACCCTTTGAAAAGTCACAACTCATTGGAAAAGTCACTACCACTCGAAAAAGTTCGAACCTTTCAATGTCAAAAGATGTCTGCTTTTAATATAGTATAATAAATAAATAAATAAAATATAAGAAATATAATAAATTAGGTGTTTTAAGTTGGGGTATTATAGTAATTTAACATTCAAGTTAGGGAGTTCTTAAAATACTCCTAAGGTAGTGCAAAAGATTAAACACAAGTCAATATAAAATCTAAAACTACTAGACGTTATTTTACTTACAAATTACCAATAATACACCATATCAAAAAATTTAAATATAAGAGTTTTGTATGTCTTGAAATATGAACATGAGAGAATAAATAAAATTGACACATTTTAATAACATTTGTCAAAACATTGTCTATACACATAAAAATTAGGGAAAAGAATGTTAGACACCCAATTTTTGCCTAACATTTTCAAAATTCACAACTTTTAAGTTTTATTTATTTAATAGTTCAAAATACATTTTTTATAATTTTAAATAAATTTATCGATAACTATCCTTATTTGTCAAAATTTAAGATTTTTTATTAGTTAATTTTAATTACATTTTTTTCGTCACAGCCGATTGAATATGTTCAAATATTTATTCATTTTGATTAAATTATTAGTTCTGTAAATTGCATTTTTTACATGTCATTAGTTACGTTCATTACATTTTTTAATAGTCATTTTATTTGTTACATTTGTTAATATTCATTTTGATATTTTGCATAGTTTAGAAATTCATTCGAATATGAATAAGATTTCATACACGGATATTTTATTAGCTAGTGGTTTTGGCTCATGGTTTAAAATAGTGGTATTGTACTATAGGTGGTTTTTGATTTTCTATTTAAGCTATTTCTTAGTGATTAAGTATGAGTGGTGAAATATTTTTAGATTAGTTTTGGGAATTTTCAAATTTTTATTCTTAAAGGGTTCCACTATTCATTCATTTTCCGGCTACCACCACCTCGAAATTCGGCAAAGCTCCGACAATACAAAACCCCGACCCAAAAACCCAAGTTTCCTTCCCCTCTCCCTTTGTTAGCTGCCAACAGGAACAATAATAGCAACCAACAACTCCAAACAACTCCACCGGCGAAACACCACTCCACCAATAATCAAAACCATCAAGAAACCACCAAAACCTCACCCAAACCTCCATTTTCAGCTCACCCACACCAGAAACAACCCCAAATAGCACAGAAACAATGAACTCCGGCCAAAACACTGTCCAACGTCTCCCTCGTCTTCTCCGACAGTTGCTAGCAACTGCAAAACCAAACAAAACCACCATTTATTCCAGCGATCACCACATAGACCAGTGGCGGAGGGAGGATTTTCATCAAGGGGGTTAAAAAAAATTAATCACGTAAATAATATCCACAAATAAACGGGTCGAATCAGATATAAACGGGTCGGATTAAACGGTCGAATCAAGAAGAAAAGGATTTTTTAATATTTGACTTTATAATTAGGGATTAAACTAATAAATCCTAAATTCCCAATCAGCATTTTAATTTTTTGGAACTAAACATCGTTTTCTAATTGCATTATTTTTTTAAAAAATAAAATTAAAACGCCTAAAATATAAGCTGATAAAAAAAATGCCTCTGCCCAAATTCGAACACGCGACCTCGCGTGTAGTAGAGAAAATTCCTAAACCCCCAACCCCACTGAGCTACGCCTTTGGTGTATGTTTAGGGGGTTCAATAGTATATATATACACGTATATTAAAAATTTAATCTTATATATATAGTGTAATTTTTCGACGAAGGGGGTTTGGATGAACCCCCTTCATTCAACATAAATCCGCCCCTGACACAGACCCATCCCCTTTTCCCCTTTACAATTGTTTAGTTGTTTTGCACACTTGTATTTTTCGTAGCCACCACCAAACTCGTGAGCTTCATCCGCGAGTAAGTTGAAACCAGACCATTGCAACACCACCAACCTCCGATTGAACAAGATGATGAAACAACTTCGAACCAGATCCCTTTGCAGTAAACCATTAGCCATGTCACTCCAGCAAACTAACAACAATTTCGGAGCAGTTCTGGCGAAGCGCAGGGCACACCAACAACTTCGAAGCTCTGATGACACAAACATGGTAGGAGAATGGTATATAGTCCTCGATCCCTTCTATTTCTATATTTATTCCTTTGTTTATTTCATTTTTTTCCCATTTATCTCCTGCCAGCTATAGCCTCTGTTATATTTGTTTTGCTAAGTGTAACCATTTAAAATTTATTAAATATAAATTCATAAAATGATTTGGATTATATTAAATTCATGAATATATTAGTTCATATAAATATTATGGATTAATATAATTGAATTAATTATTTAAATCCAATGAATATGGATTTAACTAAAGTCCAAATTAATTGATTTGGGCTACAATAGATGAGACCAATTTTCTAAGCCCAAATACATCTCATCTTAGAGGCCCATTTTTGGTGCCACGTGGCAAATGATGTGGCATGCCAAGTCAAACAAGAAGCCAATAGGATTATGACATGTATCAAAAATGATAAGCCCGCTCCATAAAGCCCATGTGTCATGTCACTTAAATCTTATTAGCCAAAGAGAATCATGTTCCAATCGCAACTCCTCTATTCTAAAACTATAAATAAGGGTCCTCATAATTCAAAAAAGGAACCAAAAATTCTAAACAAGAAGCTAGAGAAAATTTGTGGTACAAACGCCATAAAATTCTCTATAAAGCTACAAGTTTAAGAATTCAAGCATTCAAGTTCAAGCACGATCAACATCAAAACCATCGGATTCAAGAACAAGCTCGAAACCCTTGAATTCAAGTAAAAGTCAAGATCAAGATAAACTTTAAGATCAAGTTCAATACAAATTCAATATTAAGCTCAAGAGTTCTTGAATTTATATTTGAAAAGGCGGATTCAGTGGAATTATAGAGATTGTAACAATCGCACTTTGAAATAATAAATATAATTGTTGCATAATTTTTCGTTCTTGATTATTGTTTTCTCGATGCGAATTTTATTGTCTACAAATTATGGCACGCCCAATGGGACAATCTCTACCTCTCATCTCAACTTTTCAAACATCAAAGAATATTGAGATGACTTCCATGAAGAACAACTCTCGATCAACTACCTCTAAGGCCACTAGCTCCAAGTTCTCTACTGAAGTTGAAGGCATTCTTGATGTTACCTTTGGAAGTTTTGGAGTTGTTACGAAAAGCAAGATTGCTATGCTAGGACAATAAACACTTTAAGTGTCATCCACATTGACTCTGGCTTTTGGGTCTGCGACTCCAAAAAGATCAAGTTCCTCCGCAAATACTTTAGAAGGAGCAAGAAGTGTTGCTAAAAAGATCAAGAAGACATTGGCTCTACTTGAGCAATATGGTTCCAACAACTCTACCACAAGGGAGAACTATTACTCAACTAATGAATCATCTCCACATGCATCGTGTAATATGAGTCCGTTAAAGATTAACTTACGCAACAATCCATGCTACTCTCCTACATCTCCAATGATCATGCAAACGATGGTGACTGTTGCTTCCTCTCTTGAGGAACAACTCGCAAATCTAACGAAGTTGGTTGAAGGATTGACAAAGCACGTAAAACACCAAGAGTCTCGAATTCATAAGTTGATGGATAGGATGGAAGGAGTTTTAGATGGAGAAGCGAGCCATGCTCCTGGAAAGGCTGTTGAAGTTCAAGAGATTGGAGATCCTGTGAAGAAAGCACCGTTTGTTAATGAGATACCAGTTTCTTCTGAATGAATGATCTCACTCGATCGCTTGAAGGAGTTCATTGAAGGCACAATCAAAGATAAGTATGAAGTCTCCACCAAGTCTTCTCATATGTATGCCAAGCCATACACTGCAAGAATTGATAACTTAAAAATGTATGTTGGTTATCAACCTCCCAAATTTCAACAATTTGAGGGTAGAGGAAATCCAAAGAAACATGTTGCACACATTGTGGAGACATGCAATAATGCTGGAACATATAGAGACCATCTTATCAAGTAGTTTGTCCGCTCTCTAAAAGGAAATGCCTTTGATTGGTACATAGATCTTGAACCCAATTCTATTGATAGTTGGGAGCAACTAGAGCACAAGTTTCTCAATCGCTTCTATAGCACAAGGCGTACATTGAGCAGGGTAGAACTCAGGAATACTCACCAAAGGAAGGATGAACCAGCCATAGACTTCATAAATCGATGGAGGAACGCAAGCCTGAATTGCAATGATAGGCATAGTGAAGCTTCTGCGATAGAAATGTGTATCCAAGGGATGCACTGGGAGCTTCTTTACATCTTACAGGGAATAAAACCAAAATCCTTTGAAGATCTAACTACTCACGCTCATGATATGGAGTTGAGCATGTCCTTTGCTGGAAAAGATATGACGTTTGTCCATGATCCCCGCAAAGGAAGAGACAAGCAGAACCCAAGAGATGGAGCAAATTTGTGCCCAGAAATGACATTAAAGAATCCATGAATGTTAATGTGTCTCCTGCGAAGTTCACTACAAATGAGGGCATGAAGCAAAATGTGATAACGACTTTCCAAGCACGTTCAAATCAAAAGTCGACACTAAGGGAGATGCAAGGGAAAAAATTATCCCTTCTTGGATTCTGACGTTTTTGAGATTTTTGATGAGTTGCTCGAGTTAAAGCTCATTGACTTGCCAAAGATGAAGCAACCTGATGAAATCAGAAAAGCTGATGACCCAAATTATTACAAGTATCATAGACTTGTGAGTCATCCTCTTGAAAAATATTTTGTCTTCAAGGATAAAGTGATGCGATTGGTTAACGAAAAGAAAATTGTCATTGATGATGAGAAGGCTAGTTCTAACCAGATCTCTATCACGTTCGGCTCACTCGATCCGGTACAAATATATATCTCTGAAAAGCATGAAGAAGAGTCACTGGAGCAGGAAGTTGATATAGAAGGTGATGAAGGTTGTATTCTTGTAACTAGGCGAAGACACAACAAGTCAAGCTTACGAAAAGAATCATCCGAGAAACCGATTAGAGGGAAAATGGTGAAGAAATTAGAGAAGCAGAAGTCAATCAAGCTCCCAAAGAGGGCAAAGGTAGAAGTGCATCACTACCAAAAACCCCGATGTCCTGTGACTCTAGAAAAATTCTTACCAAGTTCGTTCGATATAAAGTCTACTCAAGACAATGTCGAGGCATCATGTTTCAATGCTGATAAAACAGAAACAATGAATGTGCCTCCTATTGACAAAGAAGGAACGAGTGAATCCTCACCAAAAATGTCTCCTAGTGACGATGAATAGGCAACAAGGGAAATCTCGTCAATAATGTCTCCTTCACCTTCTGAAAAACCTATTGAACCTTCTTCCCAAGAAGCATATGCATGTGATACAAAAATCACATTTACAGATAATGACCTTCTATTTGGTGAAACACTACACAATCGTCCTTTGTATATGGTGGGTCACGTTCTAGAGAAGAAGATAAATAGAATCTTAATAGATGAAGGATCTGGAGTTAGTATTCTGCCTATCCACACATTGAAGGAACTCGGCATCACGACTGTAGAACTTAGTGAAAGTCATTTGTTGATACAAGGATTTGATCAAGGGGGGCAGAGGTCCATAGGCTCTATTAAATTAGAAATCCATATGAAAGATTTGCGATCAAGCACATGAATGCATGTGATCGATGCAAAGACTTCATACAATAAATTACTTGGCAGACCATGGGTACATGAGAATAGAATTGTCTCATCTTCTTACTATCAATGTTTGAAGTATCTTGAAGGCTGGAATGAAAGGAAGATAGTTGCAGATGATAATCCTTTCACCGAAGTTGAGATACACTTTGCCGATGCAAAATTTTACTTGAAGGGTTATGTTGTTAAAGGGACAAAATCTAATCATGTCAAATCAATCAAGTCCGATAAGATCACAAGAAAAAGAATCGATGCGGCTGTCGAAAAGGTAAAAATTGACACTAAAGAACTTTGTCCTATTCTTAATGAAGGGAAGATCATGTCTTCGAAGAAGAAGCTGACTTCTGGACTTCGCTATGTTCCAAAAGTGAAGAAAGAAAAAGATCAATCATCTAACCTTAAAGAAAATGCAATAAGAGGGCTAACTCTTCCTGACGAATCGATGCAATAAACTTGTCTTCGAAGCCGCCAGGAAAATCAATCACTCAAGATCAAGTGCAAGATGTGGCACTTCCTACAAAACACACAAGAGAAGGTTTTGATCCCAATGCTTACAAGTTATTCGTGAAGGCTGGGTACAACCCTAATGAGCCATCTATGTTAGGGAAACTCCCATTAGAAGATACAACTAAGCAAGCACGTGAAGGCCTAGGTTATAGCCAACCGCCGCCAATGCGCATCTTCATAAGAAGGGCAAGCAATAACCATATAACTTTTGAAGATGATGTCACTACTTCCAACAAAAAGCCTTCCGTCTTTGATCGAATTGGAGAATCGACCGCAAGAACTTCTGTGTTTGAGAGGTTAGGTCCATTGAA
Source organism: Solanum stenotomum (assembly GCF_019186545.1). Classification (NCBI taxonomy): domain Eukaryota; kingdom Viridiplantae; phylum Streptophyta; class Magnoliopsida; order Solanales; family Solanaceae; genus Solanum; species Solanum stenotomum. The sequence continues at coordinate 25,152,467 of NC_064293.1, read as the reverse complement.
GAAAAACAAGAATCTGAGAAGTTATTTAAAAGTTACAATGCCTGCTTCACATTTGATTTGAAAGGATTTTAAAAGTTTGATTCTTTCTAGAATAAGGCGACGAGTGAAACTTGTGGTTTCATGTAAAGAGGAACTCAAGGCAAAGGCTCGCACTGTGGTTTACACCAAGGAGCACGAGGAAGATGAAGAAAGTGTAGGCTCCTTATATCATGTTACAATCCAGAATGAACATGATTTTTTTGCCTCAAATGAAGATTGATGAAGAGTTAGAAGATATTATCTGGTGTTGTCATATATATGTCAATGATAATGATCCTTTAAAAGAGAAAGATGCCGGAGATGCTCCACTAGAACTTGAAGAAGGAGTAAAGACCACAATAGATCCTTTGAAGGAAGTTAACCTTGGCAATGATGAAGACCCAAGGCCAACTTACTTGAGTGACTTTCTAGAAGTTCATGAAGAAATCGTTTATATGAATATACTCAAAGAATATAGGGATGTCTTCGCATGGAGTTATAAAGAAATGCCTGGATTGAGTCCTTAAGTAGCGGTCCATCAGTTGGCAGTCAGAAATGGTTTTCGTCCTGTTAAGCAAGCTCAAAGACGTTTTAGGCCAGACTTGGTTCCGTTGATAGAAAATGAGGTTAATAAACTCATTGAGCCAGGATTTATTCGTGAAGTCAAATATCCTACATGGATTTCAAGTATTGTTCATGTGAGGAAGAAGAATGGTCAAATTCGAGTTTGTGTTGACTTTAAAGATCTCAATAATGCATGCCTTAAAGATGAGTTTCCTCTTCCCATTTCGGAGTTGATGATTGATGACACCACTGGTTATGAGGCGATGTCATTCATGGATGGTTCTTCTGGCTATAATCAAATCCGCATGACACAAAAGGATGAAGAACTCACTGTATTTCACATACCTAAGGGTATTTATTGCTACAAAGTGATGCCATTTGGTTTAAAGAATGTTGGTGCCACATATCAAAGGTCTATGCAAAATAAATTTGATAACTTGCTCCATAAAAATGTTGAATGCTATGTTGATGACTTGGTGGTAAAGTCGAGAAAGAGGGGTNAGTAAATGAGGTTAATAAACTCATTAAGCCAGGATTTATTCGTGAAGTCAAATATCCTACATGGATTTCAAGTATTGTTCATGTGAGGAAGAAGAATGGTCAAATTCGAGTTTGTGTTGACTTTAGAGATCTCAATAATGCATGCCTTAAAGATGAGTTTCCTCTTCCCATTTCGGAGTTGATGATTGATGACACCACTGGTTATGAGGCGATGTCATTCATGGATGGTTCTTCTGGCTATAATCAAATCCGCATGACACAAAAGGATGAAGAACTCACCGTATTTCACATACCTAAGGGTATTTATTGCTACAAAGTGATGCCATTTGGTTTAAAGAATGTTGGTGCCACATATCAAAGGTCTATGCAAAATAAATTTGATAACTTGCTCCATAAAAATGTTGAATGCTATGTTGATGACTTGGTGGTAAAGTTGAGAAAGAGGGGTGATCATCTGAAAGACTTAAGAATGGTGTTTGAGTTGCTACGAAGATATCAACTAAAGATGAATCCGTTGAAATGTGCCTTCAGAGTTACTTCTGGCAAGTTCCTTGGCTTTATTGTGAGACATCGAGGAATTGAAATTGATTAAGACAAAGTTAATGCAATATAGAAGATGCCTGAGCCTCGAAATATTCATGAGTTAAAAATTCTCCAAGGAAAGCTAGCCTACTTAGGAGGTTGACTTCACGTATCAGGACACTAGTTCGATTCAAGTGCCAACAATTGCATGTAGTGATATAACCCAACCAAGGGTTGGGATCGTTCCCATAGGGAGTGGTTTGAGAATTAATAGAAAAATAAAATCTAGTTCTAGTTAGTCATAGCTAAAAACATTATCGAATAAAAACATACTAAACAAAAGGGGTGACGCAAGTGTCAATTATCAATGGGGGGTTTTGTAGTAATTAACAACTAAAAACAAAAAAAATATAAGGAAATGAAATATGGAGACGGGATTCTTGGGATGTGATGGAATACGGGATAAACTAGACTATCGGGTACATGCTTTTGATGGTAGATTGTTGATTTGTGACTAGGCTAGACTATAGTGGTGGTAAATTCTCTCTCAAGCAACTTACCCCAAATCAACTCAGTTTCTCTCGAACACCGAGTTGGCGCATTAAGCATAGTCTATGCCTTAGCCCATTCACTCTCTCGAGCTGAATGTGTGGGAAATGGACTAGGATTCACTCTCTCGAGCTGAACCCATGTAGACCCAATACCACCGTCTATCAATTTAGTAGTCTTAGTTTTACGACTTCTATCTCGAGCAAGCCAAAAACACTAAGATGAAATCATATTTGCAACTACAATCCCATTAAGTTCATATACAACTATTAAACGAAATCACATTTAAACAACAAATAAACCATCAATAAGCAAGACCTAACAGATAATCTAACCCATATTCACAAACTCACACCCCAAGAATTTGGGTTTTAGCTAGACATGTAAAAGAGGTAAAAATCAATACCAATATCAGTTTCCATCAACTGGGTATGAAGAATTAAGTCTTAAAACACGTCAAGAGTGAAGAATCTTCAAGATCTAAGTCCAATTTCTTGGAGTTGAAACCCTTAGAATCTTCAAGGTCTTAGAACATAGTCTCCAAAACCCTCTAAAACTTGGAACTGAAAATATTCGAAGTCTGAATAATAATTGTCTATGACTTGATACTAAGTTAACAATTTAAACAAGTATTTATAGTGTTTGAAAATTTGTGCTGCAGCAGATCACTCGGCGCAGTTAGTCGGGATCGTCGATACACTCGACGATCCCCCTTTTGGTCGATTTCATCACATTCCTGCTTTAGCCTTCCGCCTCTTCGCACTTTGAGTTGTTGGGCGATATAGTACTACTTCGTGGAACTACTCGGCGACACGCCGACTGCTCCATTTCCTCGCCAACTTGATCTTTCCCTTCAAGGCTCAGCACACTGGAACAAAAGGTGATCTCTAGGTCGATCGACGACTCGTCAACTGGGCTCGGTGATCTTCAGGCCTTCATTTCTTTGTTCTTTTCAGTCGCCTTGTTCCTTCTTGCCAAGTAGTGTCCACGCTTTGCCTCAAACTACAAATACCTGAAACTTAAGGATTTTCATAAGATATTGAGACAAAATATGCATTTGAGGACACTAATTCTATCAAAATATAGCCCTAAATGAGTCCAATTTGTGGACTCATCAACACCCCTAACTTAAACTTTTACTTGTCCTCAAGTAAAACTCAAGTTCAATAGTTCAAAAAAGATGTCTCAAACAGTGCTACACAAGACTCGATCATGAATGTACACAACAAGACTCAATTTACTCATGCAAGGATCAATTGTGTACCCAAAGATTCAACTTGTGACACACCATTACCAAAGATTCTCGAGCTCGAAATACTTGCTTCCAATCCAAGTTCAAGCTCAACGAAAGTATTGAATGCCCTCACACAAAGGATGATTCCATTTTCACACACAAAGGTTTAATCACTTAAAGCTTCGGAATCAAATGCAATGCTCACACTAAAAACGAAGAACACAATGCATGCTTTCACCCATAGGTTTGCCCGTATTTTCCAATCAACAATTGTTTTAGCTCACTCAAGATCAAAAAGGTCTTTACAAGGCTTATAATGGGGCAGGGTGCAAAGGTATGGTCATTTAGGCTAAGTAACTTTCATCCTCATGAAATGTGGTGCTCACAACACTTCCTTTCCTCTTCCTTCATCATTTTCTTTAGTGCTCATAAATCATCCTATTATTCACTTCCCATGGATTGTTTGGGAACCCCATTTCTTTTGTACTTCAACGTTTTTTTTCATTCTTTTCTTCCTTTTTTTTCTCTTTTTTCTAGTATGGAGGGGTTCCATTTTTCTCAACACCATGGGTTAAAGGAGACTTTGTTTGCACTTCTTGACTTTCCCTTTTCTTTTGACCACACCCCCAACTTAGACTTTTGGCCTAAGTTGGCTATTCAATCAACCACAAATCAAGAGGATTATAAGTAGTTGATTAAGAGAGGTCTAGTTTTCATCAAGTTTCTTCCAAAAAAAGATAAGGCTCAAATGGTGTTAAAAAGAGGTTCACACACTCACAAGGTAGGTCACAAAAGAGGTATATGTCAAATTGGCTCACACTCTTTGAAGTTGCCTAAGATCATATCAAGAGATAGCCTTACTTATTCAACCGGACCAACGGGGTAAATTCTAGGTGTTATCATGCAAGGTTCACAATAAGCTCATCACACAAGGCATCGACACTAAAGTAAAAAAGACTCCACACTTTTGCTAGTGTGCAACGCTCATCACAAGAGAATCAATTTGATACATGGCTAATCACAACGAGATGCAAGGAGTTCACATATTATTTATGCAACTTCATTTGGTCTCAACATAGCCGTACATTCATGTTTGTTCAATTATGAGCACTATTCAAGTCATCGGTATTGATCAAAACCGAGAATTAAATTTGCTAAAGAACAAGCACTATCAAGTACATACAAGAGGTGGCGAAAATTTAATTTTTTTTGAAAGGGTCAACATCATTTGCAATTTAAAACAAAAGGAGCCATTAGCTCAAACATCTATGAAAAATAGTGTATAGCACATTATTATGATTCACAACCCAACAAGAATATAGCACACAAAGGTGGGCCACACCCCACCACAATTAAAATCATTTGTCCTCAAATGCAAATGACACAAAATCCAAAAGTCAAAATAAAGTAAGACAGAGAGGGAGGTAAATAGAGGATCCTATCTATGCAGTCGCTCAATCTGTCGGGGCTTCAGTGCCCGATGCCTTGCCCTGGGCCTGGGCATTAGTGCCCGAGGTTACCTTAGGAGGAACATCAATGTCAGCTTCACCAAGTTCTGTTGACTGTGAGTCTGCCAGAAAGACATGGACCGCCCTGTAGAATCCCCTGGCCCATGAAGGAATATTAGGGTCTAGGGTAATGGTTTTCCTGGCAGAAGTGGGCCTTTTTCCCTTGCCTTTCCCAATAGTTGTGGGGTAGTTTCAAAGATTTTCCTTTTGACGTAACTGCATCCTCCTTTATCACAATTCCTTTGGACTTCTCTTGAGCTGGCATTATTCTTTCAGCAACTTTAGATTTAGTCATGTCTGTAAAATCTCAAAGAGAAGTTAGAGAAACTTAAGCAAAAGCACATCAGAACAATTTCAGACAGACTCGCCAAATCATCGAGCTCGCCGAGGGGATTAACTCTAAAATTACAGCAAATAGGCAATGGGAAAACCACTCGGCATGTAGCCGTTAGCTTTCGGCGAACAAGGACAAGCTCGCCAAAAGTTCCAGTGCACAAAGGTTAAGGGGTGCAGATAAAGGGTGAAAGAGAAGACTTTCAGCGAGTCGCCGAATGCTTTTGATGACATCAAGCTTCTCGCTGAAAGTTACAGAATCAATCGTCAAATAAAGCACAAAATCAAAAGCGAGATGGGGACATTAGGTGAACCGCCGAGTGGTTCGGTGAGCTCGCCAAATGGCCCAACGTGCCTATTTTCAACCCAACTTCTCGAATTCAACCCTGCAATCCCTTGAAAAAAAATCAAAGCATGCACCAGTACAATTAAGGTAGGACCCATAGCACCAAAACACAACCCCTCGAATTTTAAACCTGTTTAAGGCATGCAATTTCAGGAACTTAACAGTCACAACTACTCGAGCAAGATTATCAAATTAAATCATACATGTAAACAATCTAATCATGTTAGGCAGGATTAGAATACTTCAACAAGATCAGGCTATTGCAAATGAGTATAAATTTTGATAAATAAACTCGGGGCATAGAAAACCAATCTTTGGTGTCGACAAAGAGAAGATTGAAACGCTATGCAACAACGTAATCCAATCCCGAGCACAAAAAAGCACTAATAATACTCTAAAAATGCAAGAAATATCGAAACTAGAGTGTATGTGTGAGTTAGGGCAGATAAAAAGTAAGGGAGAGTGAATAAGTTTGCAACTTTTAAACCTTTGGATTACAAAACCGTCTAGTTTTCATCCGGTCGGTCACATTAGTCGAACTTGCCTATCCTCTCGGCGTTTCGCCAAGTGTTCACTTACCTTGCCAATTTTTACAGAGCCTTTAGTAAGTGTGGGGGTTCCAACGGCGGTTTCCATCGAGATCGCCGACTATGTCGGCGATTCGCCAATAAACTTGGAGGCTCGCCGAGTTTTACAGACTTCAATTTGAAGATGTCTTGAGTCAAACGGTGGATTAGGATGGGCTCGTCGACCTCTTTGGTGACTCGCCGACTGGAACTGTTGCTCGCCACCCTACAATTTTTCGAACACTTTCCGCACTTTAACCTGTACAAACAACACACCATTATTTTACCAAAACACAAATAGAAAGCATTAAGGGGTTTTGGGTTGCCTCCCAAACAGTGCCTTAGTTAACGTCGTGGCAGGATGTAAGTTAACACCTAGTCCTCATCTTTAGAGTCGGCCATTGTCACGCCCCGAGGTATCCCCGAGACGCGGACACGGGACCCAGGACCACAACTGATCCGAAGCTAACCCTGCTGGTATGATCATGAACATACTAAAGATAATAAACTGATGCGGAAGCTAAACCATAAAGTAAGTCTGAAAAGATGGGGAATACCCATATACTATATGAATATATCAAGTCTGAGAGTTAATACAAAAGAAATATCAAACTCTAAATACTAAGCTGAATCTAACTATGTCTGAAATAAGCCTCTAAACTGACTAGAAGTGCTGGGACATGCCCCAGCTAAGTCTAGAAAATATGAAATTAAAAGACTGAAAACTGAAAGATGACATGACTATTGTCCTCGAAGAATGAGGACTCACCACTGATGCTGCTGAACTGGAGATCGGGAACCGATCTAAGCGTAATCTGGATACTGAGAACCTGAACCTACATCACGAGAAGATGTAGCGCACGTATGCGTCAGTACTTGAGAGGTACTAAGCATGCATGATAGAGTAAAACTGAAATAACATATAACTGAACAAAGCAATAAAGCAATGAAATAATCTAAACATGATATAGATACTGAAATTACTGAATATTGAGCTAACTGATGCAATGACCAAATTTATAACATGCTGAGACTGAATACTGACTATACTGAAATATGGTCAATGCAATAGAGTCTGACTGAACTGTGGGAGCTACTAATAACCGACATAAAACCACATGAGCTAAATGTGGAGTCCGATATATACGCCCCATCAAGAGGACCCAATATACCCTGCCAGAGGTATAGAGGCATGCTAGCGTGATCACTAAACTGATGTTGCCCACAGAGGGGACTTACACCTACGTGGCTCGTAGTTCTGGGACTATATGGGTACGTTGATAGTCCAATTCGGTATTATGCTACTCCCAATGAATTAAGTGGTTTACTGGTTATGACTGAATTTCTGTAAATACTGGATAGCTAGAAACTAAACATGTAAACTAAGAATGCAACAATTAATCTGATAATGATGCATGCATAACTGAATACTGAAATATCTGGCCTATCATGTGTAATTCAAGAACTAAAGAAATACATTGCTAGGGTTCTGAAATTTATGTGATAAACTGAGCAACAATATCATAATCTAATTTGGAATATTTAAATAACTAATTCATGATGATCTGTTGAAATTCTAGAAACCCTAGGTCTGTTCATAATCATGGAATCAAGAATCTGACTGAATTCTAGGGACCTAATGGGCGAAAGGAACCCACTAGTGAAATCCCACATACCTGGTGACGAATTCCACAGAGAAATCTTTCGATTTCACTGCTGGAACTGATGGAACCTTGCTGAGTTCTTGAACTATGGTTCTTGACCTTTTTCTCCTCTCTTGATTCTAATTTTCTATGTTTTGATTAATGATTTTGACTAAGGTAAATTCTAGTTATGTTTCTAGGCTTAAACTGACTAAAACCTCATGATTTAGGGTCTAAATAACGTATCTTAGGGGTTAAACGAAATAGGAAAAGACCAAAAGAACCCTGAATTAACTGCTGTCGGAGTGACTGACGAACGGGACTGACATGCCGTCATTCAATCGACGGTCCGTCGATGGGAACCGTCGGTCGTGTCTGCCCGACAGGGCTTCACTAAAACGAGTATAACGTTTTACTCGGAGGTCAAAATTTAGCAAACTTGGTGGCGTTGGAAAGAGGATTCAATTATCTATCTTACTATAGGTTATGGGACACACAATTCCTTTTGTGCTAAGAGTTATGACCATCTGAAGTTGACCCATCAACAATTTTCAACTAACTGGCTGCTAATCCTCACCTACGGCCAGACCTACGGACCTTGGATCGAATGACGATCCGTGCTGGTCAAATGTCAATCGGGACTGAAGCTGGGCTTTTGGGGCATTGATCCACGGACACGAACTTCGGTTCGTGACCTAACCTACGGACCGTAAGTCCGGCCGTGGGTCAACACTTAGCCAAATTTTCTGACTGAGTTCTGGGGAAGTTTTCTGTCACGAACCACAGACCTGCAGGATGGATCGTGAGTCCATCTACGGTCCGTGGATGGTGTCCGTGAGTGCCACCCGCAACACTAAAAATCTACAATCTGGTCTATTTTCGGATACGGGGTGTTACATTATCTCCCTCTTGGGACGATTCGTCCTCGAATGAAGACTAAACTAGCTGAGATGGAAGGAGAGGGCTGCAATCCCTACCACTAAACATTGAGAACTGAATTTCTAACTTAACTGAGTTCCAAGAACATGCAAATACGCTGAAAATGCAAGTACAAACTGAAGGAACATGATTCTAAGACTGAATTTACGCATGAATGACTGAAAAACTGTAGAGGAACTATTACCTCAAGCTGGAATGGAATCGGAAGGAAAGAGGTGAGGATACTTGGACTTCATAGTTGTTTCTACTTCCTAAGTAGCTCCCTCTACAGACTGGCTCCTCCACAAAACCTTAACTGAAGCGACTTATTTGTTTCTTAACCTTCTAACTTGTCGATCAAGGATCTCAACTGGCACATCCTTAAAAGAAAGGCTATCTTTTACAGCCACAGTCTCTAATGGCACTACGGATGCTGGATCACCCACACATTTCTTCAAAAGTGAAATGTGAAAAACTGGATGCACTGCTGCTAAGTCTGCTGGCAACTCTAACTCATAAGCCACTTTACCAATCCTTTTCAAGATCTGGTAAGGGCCTACATATTTGGGACTGAGCTTCCCTTCCTTGCCAAATCTCATCACCCCGTTCATAGGTGACACTTTTAGGAAAACCCAATCCTCAACTTAGAACTCTAGTTCCCTTCTTCTCACATCTACATAAGACTTCTGGTGACTCTGGGTAGTCTTAAGTCTATCTCTAATGAGTTGCACTTTCTCCATAACATCAAGGACTGAATCTGGTCTTATCAAGGCTGCTTCACCTACTTCAAACCAACCAACTGGAGATCTACATATACGCCCATACAATGCCTCATAAGGGGCCATCTGAATGCTGGAATGATAACTATTGTTGTAGGCGAACTCAATAAGAGGAAGGTGATCATCCCAACTACCTTGGAAGTCGATCACACAAGCTCTCAACATGTCCTCTAAGGTCTGAATGGTACGTTGTGCCTGACCATCCGTCTGCGGATGAAATACTGTGCTAAGATTAACCTGAGTACCAAGACCTTTCTGAAATGTCTTCCAGAAATGAGATGTAAACTGAGGACCTCTATCTGAGATGATAGACAAAGGAACCCCATGCAACCCCTCAATCTCATTAATGTAAAGCTTGGCGTAATGCTCCGCCGAATCTGTAGTCTTGACCGCCAAAAAGCGAAAAGACTTAGTAACCCTATCAACAATCACCCAAATGGGGTCATGCTGTCTACGAGTACGAGGTAAACCTGTGATGAAGTCCATGTTGATCACTTCCCACTTCCAAGTAGGAATGTCAATCTCTTGAGTCACACCTCCTGGTTTCTGATGTTCTACCTTGACTTGCTGGCAATTGGGGCACTTAGCCACAAAATCTGTTATATCTCTTTTCATACCATTCCACCAATAGACTTCCCGCAGATTGCGATACATCTTAGTGTCACCTGGATGAATAGAATATCTGGAGTTATGGGCCTCTGCAAGAATATGTTGTCTCAACTTACCCACATTAGGAACATATAATCGACCCTGATAGCGAAGCACACCATCTCCCCTTTGGGAGAACACCTCCATGTCTGCTTCTGGACTACACCCTTAAGCTCTAGGAATATTGGATCACTGTCTTGCTTTTCCTTAACTTCTACTACTAAAGAAGATTCTGCTCCATTCTGAACCGTTACACCACCATCTAATATGCTCATAAGACGAACTCCTAGGTGAGCAAGTCTGTGAACATCCTTTGCTAGCTCTTTTCTTTCTTCCTCAACATGTGTTACACTACCCATAGATAGTCTGCTAAGGGCATCTGCTACTACATTTGCCTTACCAGAATGGTAATGCACACTCATATCATAATCTTTGAGGAGCTGTAGCCATCTTCTTTGGCGAAGATTCAACTCTTTCTGGGTGAACACATATTGAAGGCTCTTATGGTCTGTGAACACATCTACGTGAACACCATACAATTAATGTCTCCAAATCTTAAGTGCAAACACCACTGCTGCTAGCTCGAGGTCATGAGTTGGGTAGTTCCTCTCATGCACCTTAAGCTGTCTAAAAGCATAAGCTATAACCTTACCTCACTACATCAACATACAACCTAGGCCGACTCTAGATGCATCACAATAGATCACATAACCATCTGAACCCTCTGGTAGAGTCAAGACATGAGTTATAGTCAACCTAGTTTTCAATTCTGCGAAGCTTTTCTCACAATCATCTGACCACTGAAACTTGACCATCTTCTGAGTCAACCTAGTAAATGGTGAGGCTATGGATGAAAATCCTTCCACAAACCTTCTGTAATAACCTGCTAGACCTAAGAAACTTCTGATATCTGTAGCAGAGGTAGGTCTGGGCCATTGTTTCACGGCTTCTATCTTCTGGGAATCTACTCGAATTCCTTTACTAGACACAATATGCCCAATGAAGGCAACTGATTGTAACCAAAACTTGCACTTGTTAAATTTTGCAAATAACTGCCGATCTTTGAGAGTTTGCAGAACAACTCTCAAATGACTTACATGTTCTTCCTCATTCCTAGAGTAAATGAGAATATCATCAATAAAGACGATAACGAACAAGTCCAAGTACTGCTTGAACACTCTGTTCATCAAATCCATGAAAGCTGCAGGAGCATTGGTTAGTCCGAATGACATGACTACAAATTCATAATGACCATATAGAGTTCTGAAGGCTGTCTTCGGAATGTCACTATCTCTGACTCCAAGCTGATGATAACCTGATCTGAGGTCTATCTTCGAGAAATGACTAGCACCCTGAAGTTGGTCGAACAAGTCATCAATCCTGGGGATGGGATACTTATTCTTGATTGTGACTTTTTTCAACTGCCTATAGTCAATACACATTCTAAGAGAAGCATTTTCTTCTTTACGAACAACACTGGTGCACCCCATGGCGAAATATTAGGTCTGATGAAGCCCTTATCTAGAGGTCTTTCAACTGCTCTTTCAATTCCTTAAGATCAGATGGAACCATTCTCTAAGGAGGAATAGAGATAGGCTAGGTATCTGGAAGGAGATCAATTCCAAAGTCGATTTCCCTATCGGGAGGAACTCCGGGAAGATCTTCTAGAAACATTTCTAGAAACTCATTAACCATTGGAACTGACTCAAGAGTTGGGGATTCGGAACTAGAATCCTTAACCCGAACTAGATGATAGAGATAACCCTTAGAGATCATCTTTCTAGCCTTAAGGTAAGAAATGAATCGACCTATAGGCGCTAAGCTACTACCCTTCCATTCTAAAATTGGTTCGTCTGGAAACTGAAAACGAACAATCTTAGTTCTACAATCGACTGAGGCATAATAGTAATGTAACCAATCTATGCCTAGAATGACATCGAAGTGTCACGTCCCGCCATATCGCACTAGAATTTTGCGTTCGAATAGGGGCGGAAAGGTCTAGAGTTGTGGAGAGGTTTCCGGAAGACTCTAGAACCCTTTAGATTATTCAAGAAGGCTAGAGAATTCTAGGGAATTCTCTAGAATAACTTAGAAGGCAATGGAAGGTCCTAGATAGTTTCCAAGAATGCCTTGGAATTCTCTAGCATGTGTAGAGAATTCTAGAAGATGGACTATATATTTTCTTGGAAAGCTTTAGAATTTCCTGGAATTAGTAAAAGATTCTAGGGAGGGACCAAAGTGTAAATAGTTTAGGGACTTAGGAAGTAATTTAAAATTGTACTTTAGTCCCTAGGAGTTAGTATAAATAGGGGGTTCCATTCATTTGCAAGGCAACCAACCAAGAATCCAACCAAGCAAGTTTGTAAGCAATCTTCCAAAGCTCAATACAAAGCCTTCTTCAAAAAGCCTTCTTTGTTCTTTCCAAAACTTTCCTTAAACATTCTCTTAGCAATCCTAGCCCTAAAGGCTTCCTTGAGTTTACAAGAATCTTGAAAGACTAGTGAGTAAACCGTCAAGGGCCACACGGAAACTTAGCCATCACTCTAAGTCCGTGACAAAGTGGTATCAGAGCGAAGGTTTGCACTAAGGGAATGGTAACCGAAGGGGACGTAAACGCCGCTAACACCACCAACGTCCACCCGGATGGTGGAAAGAAGGCCCAAAAGGGTAAGAAGCACCAAAAGAGTCCTGAGGAAATGCTGCTGGAACCTACACCAAGCGAAGCGCTAACATCTCATCCACCTTCGACCACCGAAGCAAGTGACGATGAACGTGGCGAGGAGCCTATTGACGTCACCGCTGGAGAAGAATGGGTCGCAAGGGTTGAAATGGCGAGGCAGGCCGTGGAGATATTAGGCGGGCGTTTGAACGTGACTGATGGCAAGTTCAAGACTCTTGAGGACTTCACCCTTAAGGAGACCGAAAACATCCGTAAGGAGTTGGAGGGACGTCAGCGGGCCGAGTTTGAGATGAAGGAGGCTATCACTTTCTTGGAGTGTC
>NC_064293.1:25126122-25134754 GCF_019186545.1 Solanum stenotomum | reverse complement strand
CAAAGGAAGATTGGAGACAACTCATTATTGACTACATGTGTTATGGGATACTTCCAGAAAATCCAAGGAGAAGGACTAACATTCGTCGTCATGCACCTCACTTACTTTATTACAAAGACATATTATATAGAAGATCGTTTGAGGGTGTACTATTACAATGTTTGGGAAAGGAAGAAACACTTCAAGCTCTGCAAGAAGCACACTCAGGAGTATGTAGATCACATCAATCTGGACCGAAACTCCACTTTCACATAAAGAGGATGGGGTATTATTGGTCAACCATGGTGAAGGATTGCTTAGATTATGCTCGGAGGTGCGATGCTTGTTAATTTCATGCGAATTTCATACATCAGCCGCCCGAAGTATTGCACCCAACTATAGCAGATTGGCTATTTGATGCTTAGGGATTGGATATTATGGGACCACTACCAAAATCTTCTGGTGAACACTTGTACATCTTGGTTGCAATAGATTACTTCTCAAAATGGGTTGAAGCTGTCGCTCTTAAAGAAGTGAAGAAAGAGAATGTTGCAAATTTTATCTGAGTGAATATCATCTATCGCTTTGGCATCCCTCACTACATAATAACAGATAATGGCAAGCCATTTGATAACAAGTTATTGAACAAGATTTGTGATTTCTTTGGAGTCAAGCAGCGTAAATCTTCTATGTATCATGCTGCCGCCAATGGTCTTGCTGAAGCATTCAATAAGACTCTATGCAACCTGCTCAAGAAAGTTGTCTCCAAGTCCAAATGGGATTGGCATGAAAGAATGGAAGAAGCTTTGTGGGCATATAGGAAAACATACCACACACCAATTCAAGCAACACCATATTCACTTGCTTTAGGAGTTTAAGCAGTCCTACCACTCAAGCGTCAAATACCTTCACTTGCTATCAAAAAGGGCTCACTGAAGAAGAAAATGCTCGACTGCGTCTTTCTGAGTTAGAAGCACTTGATGAACAGAGGCTAGAAGCCCAACAAAACCTTGAATGTTATCAAGCTCGTCTATCTCATGCTTTCAATAAGAGGGTTCGCTTGAGGTGCTTCCAAGTTGGAGGCCAAGTTCTCGCGGTAAGTAGACCCATCATTACTTCGCACAAGTCTGGGGGCAAATTTACCTCAAAGTGGGATGGACCATATGTCGTACAAGAAGTATATCCACATGGTGCTTACAAGCTTGTTGATGCAGATGGCGTAATGATCGGTCCTATTAATGTAAAATTCCTAAAGAGGTACTACCCTTGAAGTAAGATGATGCCCTTAAGGTACGAGCCTAAACTGTATGTCACTTCTTGCCTGCAAGAGTATAAATTGTGTACAACACAACAAAAAAAACAAAAAAAAAATCACTAACTCCCCCAGAACTACGTTGTGACTTGATCCTCTTTCCTGAGGTATGTAGGTGCTTAGAATATATCTTAAGTTCAGTTGCATGAGTGTAAAAAAAACCACATGTTTCCACTTGATCCGTCACATGAATTTAAGGCGATAAGTATTTTATTTTTATTTTACTTTATCAAACTTCAGACTTGCACCAAGTATTGATAGGTCAATGGAGGGGGAAAACCCTTATAAAATATGAGTTTCTTTAAGAATACGCTTGAAGTATTTAAATTTAGCCAAGTATGCAAGTTGAAGTCTTTAAATTCTTCAAGTTTACAAGTTGAAGTATTCGAATCCTCTAAGTATACAAGTTGAAGTATTCGAATCGTCTAGGTGTGCAAGTAAGACTTCAAGTATGCAAGTAGAAGTCTCCAAATTCTCCAAATGTGCATGTCATTAAATTTACATGCCTTAAGGTGGACGAGATTTGTCCCTTTGCACCTTAAGCTAGCCTTTTCACAGATTTATCCTTAAATGGATCTTTAAATTTCCATGTCTTAAGGTGGAAAAATTTGTCCCTTTGCACATTAAGCTAGCCTCTTCACGAATTTATCCTTAAGTGGATCTTTGAACTTCCATGCCTTAAGGTGGACAGATTTTTCCCTTTGCACCTTAAGTTGTTTATCCTTAAATGGATCATTAAATTTCTATGCCTCAGGGTGGATGAGATTTATCCCTTTGCACCTTAAGTTGGCCTCTTCACGAATTTATCCTTAGATAGATTTTATTTTGTATATCGTACACAGTTTATACTCTTGTGGGCCAGGAGTAACAAAAAAAACCTCCATGCCTTAAGGTGGACAAGATTTGTCCCTTAACACCTTAAACTGGCATTTTCACGGGTTTATCCTTAAAAGGATCTTTAAATTTCCATGCCTTAAGGTGGACAAGATTGTCCCTTTGCACCTTAAGCTGGCTTTTTCACATATTTATCCTTCAAAAGATCTAGTAAAGCCTCAAGTTAGTGATCTTCAAGGCAGAGACGTTAAACACATCCCTTCACACCTTATACTCAGGTATTCAGAATTTAGTAAAGCCCAAGTTAGTGATCTTCAAGGCGGGGACGTTAAACATATCCTTTCACACCTTATGCTCAAGTATTCGGAATTTAGTAAAGCCTCAAGTTAGTGATCTTCAAGGTGGGAATGTTAAACACATCCCTTCACACCTTATGCTCAAGTATTCAGAATTTAGTAAAGCCTCAAGTTAGTGATCTTCGAGGCGGGGATGCTAAACACATCCCTTCACACCTTATGCTCAAGTATTTGGAATTTAGTAAAGCCTCAAGTTATTGATATTCAAGGCGGGTGTCACGACCCAAGGGTACCCCCTAGGTGTAACATGGCGTACTTGACCCCGAAGGGGTCTCATACAAGCCCTTCGCATATCATAACATAAGATAATAGAAAAGTACAGATATTTTTAAACTTTTATCCATACAATCGAAGTCTTTTCATAAAATGCAAACAGAAGTCTGTACTACACTTTGTCTCAAACCATCTAATAAAACTTTAGAGTAAAACTCTTGGAACATATCCCATACAATAGTCTCAACATGAAAATAAAATACATAAAAGAGATAGTGGGCTTTTTCCTTGAAGCTATGAGGACTCACCAATTCTTCACTCCTTTGCTCCTTAGAAACCTAGCTCCAAGATAGGAACTCAATCTCCAAACCCTACATTTGATAAGAATGTAGGCAAAGTATGTATTAGTACAAAATGTACTAAATATGTTAGCTAGCATCATATCATAAGAGCACATCATAAGAGTTAGTCAACATAAGACATAATCATATGAAATACTTCATGAAACATCAACTATAATCATATTAGACAATATCATAATAATAAGCAAAGTCTCCAACATAGGCATCATATAAGCTTTACTCAACTCTTAGTCATTCATAACATAAAAGGACTATTCTCAAGTAACCTCAAAGCATACTTGTGCAATGCATGAATAGCATCCCATAATACCATCCAAGCTAAGTATCCCTTTTTGGTCATCTTAATCATTGTGTACATACATAGTCACATCTTAGGCTTTCATAAGTAGCTTCAAGTCATACTTGTGCAATGTATGAGTAGCATCCCATAATACCACTCACACTAAGTACCACTTTAGGCCATTATACTAATCACCTTAGGATCTCATCCCCTAACTTAACTCTCATAACCAAGGGAATATCTCACCTATAGTCAATACTAACAAGGAAGGAAACTATAGCACAATCTTATCTAGGCATCCATCATATAGGAGAAACACTTCATGAGTCACCTTAAGGCAAGTTTGTACTATGCATGAACAAGACCCCATAATCCTACCCATGCTAAGCTAGACACTTTAGGTTCATCATTCATGTTATCATCTCTTAACATCATAAAGACAAGAGGAATCACCACTAGTCATGCATGTGTTGGACGGGCCTGTAAAGCTACAATCCAAACTAGTCATGCTCGTGTTCATAAATGCAAAGGGGGAATCACTTCATGGCATACATGTTTAGTTCATCATGAAGGACAAGGGGAATCACCTCAAGCCACACATATCATGGAATCATAAAGACAAGGGTAATCACCTATAGTCACACATATCAATGAATTATAAAGACAAGGGGAGTCACATCTAGTCATACATATATATCCACAAATCATAGGTATTCGCCTCCATGTTCATTTTAATGTGATATAGGTATTCACCTCCACATTTATTTTAATTTGTAATGTAGGTATTCGCTTCCACATCATGACATAAGGATCATAGGTAATTGCCTCCATGATCAACATAAAGTCTAATGGGTAATCACCGCTTGCCTTGGGAGTCATGTATAAAAGGTAATCACTTCACAAACCTTGTATCATGACACGGGTAATCACCTCTTGTTTAATTAATTAGGAGAAAGGGAACTCACCTCACATTCCTATCATGTAAAGGTCATTTAGGGGAATCACCACAAGCCTCATCACATTTTATAGTCCTAGGACTTAGATTCATTTTAGGTGAGAAACCCTTTCAACCTAGAATCATTCTATGTGAGAGAACCTTTCATGTCACATCATATTCATGCATAATGCCATATCTAGAATTCTACATTAGACATGGATATCATCATGAATCAAGTGATTCTATCACTTCATACATTCAAGCATTCATAAGGAGATTAGGTGAGTATAAGCCTTTCACCACAATTCTACCTATTAGACTTCTTTTCTCATATAGGCTCTACTCACAAAGCCTAAACCTACATAATGCATCACATTCACTTTACTCTCAAAGCCCTAGTGATTCATCATTCTTGATTACAAGCCTTACTCTCAAAGATTAACTTCATACAATAATCATGCATATCTAGATCTCAAGACATTCTAGTCATAAGCTTCATCTTTAAGAAATTCTAATCACATTCATTATTTTCAAGTGATTCTAGTCATAATTCATCTGTAAGTTCAATCTCAAGCCTTACTAATCAAGACCCATCATATTCACATTATTCTAGTTCAATTCATGTATATATGTTCTTAGCCTTAGACAATTACTACTCAAGCATTAATTCTAGAAGATCACCTATGAACCTTCAATTTCACCTTTCATGGCAATAACTCACATAATTCAACTTCATCAATTAGACTAGGGTAACCATGGAAATCACATATTTCATCATAATATCACAATTCAATGCTAAATAAATCATAATTGGGTATTATCCACTCAATTGGAATCATACCCATCACTACTCACAATGTAGGAAGAAACCCTAGCTAAATGGGGTTTTCTTCACAATTGGGGGAATCCAAAGGGGCTCAATGGGTGGAAGAACCCATAGATGAATAAGCTAACATACCTTAATTCAAATCCCTAACACAAGCTTTCAACAATTGAGTCTTTATTCTTGACCTAAGCTTCAAGCTCTATCTTCTTCTTAAAGTCTTGGGTTTTCTAGAGAGAGAAATATTTTAGAGAAGACTATTTTGGGGATTTTGATTTGGGTCTTGTGAAATAGTGACTTAAATGGGTGGTTAAAAGCTTTAAATATCTTATATAGGGGTTTTAGGACTAGGCAAAACGACCCCATCCAATAACTCCCACGTTTGGAATTTCCCATTAACTCCTCCACTTGGCAGCCTACTGTCCAAGCTTCACGAGAGGCACCACGGGTCGTGGTCCTCACCGCTAACCGTGGTCCTGCTCGTGGTCTTAGAGCAGTAGCTATGCTATTGAGCCTTGGCCTCCACAAACCTAAGGCATGACCACGAGCCTTCCCACGAGCCGTGGTCATGACCACTGTCCGCGAAGTGGCTCGTGGTCCTTAGGCAGTAGCTAGGCCTCAAGGTCTTGTCTCCCAAGAGTCTAAGGGGACTTAACGAGACCCCTCACAAACAGTGGTCAAGACCACTGGTCGTGAAGGTGGTTGTGGACTTGAGGCAACACCTTGCCAAGGTTGGGGTAGCCTTGGCCTTGGGCTTAGGCTTTACCCCTTTTGCCTGGGCACTTGCCCTTGTGACCCTTAACCAAACCTTAGATGGTCTTCTAAACTACGGGGTGTAACACGTGCCTTAACGTTTAACCCTTAAACCCCTCATTCTAAGCACGGGAAGTCTTATCTATGACTCTAACCCTCAACATGAAACTCTAGAACCCTAGCTTAAGGCTCTAGTTTAGTCTACTAGCTTCCATGGTATTACAACGGGGACATTAAACACATCCCTTCACACCTTACGCTCAAGTATTCGGAATTTAGTAAAGCCTCATGTTAGTGATCTTCAAGGCGGGGATGTTAAACACATCCCTTCACACCTTATGCTCAAGTATTCGGAATTTAGTAAAGCCTCAAGTTAGTGATCTTCAAGGCGGGGACCTAAAACATATCCCTTCACACCTTATGCTCAAGTATTCAGGATCTAGTAAAGCCTCCGGTTAGTGATATTCAAGGCGGGGACGTTAAACACATCCCTTCACACCTCAAGATCAAATTCTTGTGTGATAAAGCTCTCCATTGTGTAGCCTCCACAAAATAAAAATATTGCTACAAAAAAAAATACACACACACAAAAAGATGATGAAAATCAAAGGGAAAAGAAGAGAGAATACCCTCTACTGCCGCTAACGAATCGGTTCCAGGAAAGAGCTCGTTGGTTGGTGTTTAAATTATGAAGAGCACAACCCTATTTATAGAGTTGAAAAGGTGATGATTTACTATCCATGTCCAAATCCAAGTAGGAGGGATATAAAGTATCGTAATAGAAATACACTAGGTTTATTTTTTTAAAAAATAAATAATAATTTACCAAAGAAAAAAAATGGTGGAGCTGCCAATTTCAATACGAAAAGGGATTTGTTGGTGATAACATACTCTCCTAGACTCCTATTACATGATGGCATTGAGTTTTCTCCAACTATGTTCACAAACCCAAAATAAATTGTTATAATTCTTAAAGAATGAGCTGGCAAATGTAATGTTGATTATTATTACAACCTGCATGCCCATCAAATGCTCTTAAATCTTTGGTAATTATCCAATTTCGGCATACAAGAATTTATATATATATAAGTTGTTATTGATCTCAATTAAAATATCAAATTAATACTTCAAGCCTAGTCTTCAAATGATAAAATATTTTGACTAGACTTGAAGCTGGAGCCAATTGTAATCATTTAAAATTTATTAAATATAAATTCATAAAATGATTCGAATTATATTAAATTCATGAATATATTAATCCATATAAATATTATGGATTAATATAATTGAATTAATTATTTAAATCAAATGAATATGGATTTAATTAAAGTCCAAATTAATTGTTTTGTGCTACAATAGATAAGCCCAATTCGCTAAGCCCAAATGCATCTCATCTAAGAGGCCCATTTTTGGTGTCACGTGGCAAATGACGTGGCATGCCAAGTCAAACAAGAAGCGAATAGGATTATAACATGTGTCAAAGATGACAAGCCCACTCCATAAAGCCCATATGTCATGTCACTTAAATCTGATTGGCCAAAGGGAATCATGTTCCAATCGCAACTCCTCTATTCTAAAACTATAAATAGGGGTCCTCATAATTTAAAAAAGGAACAAAAAATTCTAAACAAGAAGCTAGAGAAAATCCGTAGTACAGACGCCATAAAATTCTCTAAAAAGCTACAAGTTTAATATTAGTGATTGAGCATTTTAATAATATTTTTCTTATTAAATTTGCTCATTATTTTGGTGTCTTAATATTGCCTAATTACTCATGAATTGGTCATTGACTTAGTGGTCATAAAATGCTGGCAGAAACGTTCCAGTGAACGTTGGAATTGGGCAGCATGTTCATTTGCCGTTGGATACATTTGTTACACTCTCTTTATTTTCATTCTTTACTCTTCCATTATCCTTGTAACATATGTAACTCCTAAGGCCATTTATCTTCACTATTTACTACCCATTATCTTCCTATCAATTTGTAGGAAGACTTCCTCAACTATAAATAGTGATAGTCGTCATTTGGTTTGGTATATACTACACACAAGAAAAATATAGAGTGAAATAGTTAGTCAAAAAAGAGAGTTCTTATTAGCTGAAGGAAGGTGTTCTTTTTTGGAGCTTTGAACTCAACTATTGTCCAGGGTTGTTGAGTTATATATTGTGAATAGGTTGTTGTATCCTGGAGGGGACAAGTCAAGAAGGACTACTGCTGGACCGGTGAAAACATTTGCTGCAGTGGGCTTGAATCTCCTTAAAGAGAGCGAGATATCCGCGCCTCAGCCTGAAGAGATTTATTTCTTCATTTTTATTTTTCAATTGTATTCTTGTATTTTTTGTTATCTTGTAAGTTTTTCTCTAGCAATTTTAAGGAGATTCATTATGGCTACAATAGAAAAAAATGTGGATGTCAAGATGGGAGACCTTAACAAGCCATTTTGGTTCAATGGTAACCATTTTAAGAGATGGAAGGGTAAAGTACTTTTCTACTTGAGTCTTCTCAATGTTTCTTATGTGTTAACTGAGAAGTATCCTAATAAAGTAGACATCACCTCTATGAATGATGATGAAACTATTTCTCATCTAGAGAAAGTGGAAAAGTACGATGGTGATTCCTATAAGTGTCGGTATTATATTCTTAATTGTCTATCTGATAATTTTTATGATTATTATGATAGAACTTACTCTAGTGCAAAGAAAATTTGGAAAGCGTTGCAGAGTAAGTATGATACCGAAGAGGCTGGAGCGAAAAAATATGCGGCTAGTAGATTTTTTCGTTT
>NC_064293.1:25102537-25119746 GCF_019186545.1 Solanum stenotomum | reverse complement strand
CATCCTCATATTGTTATTCATAATGCCTATGAAACTATTTTTTGTATTTCGATTGTGTCCTTGTCTATTGTTGTGTTGCTCCCCGCATACTTAGTACATTCCAAGTACTAACGCATATTTTGCCTACATGATGTCACCATGTAGGGACCGGAGCTACTCTTGATCCTTCTCTCCATTCACGTGGCTAGTACGGTGCTTATCCGAGTTTGTTGGTGAGTCCTCAATGATTCGAGGTCTATGTTATGTTTCCTACTCCTATGTTTTGAGATTTAGCTTGCAATTGTATTTTGACTATGAGGGGAGCCGGTAGTATGTCATGGCCCCCGTCCTATCTATGTATGTAGAGGTGTGCGTTGGACAAGTATTTTGTAAATGAGCTTGACTCTTGTTCTATGATGTCATTTTGAAATGGTTTGCCCTTAGTCCCTATTTCCCGTTAATTAATGTTTATTGTACTTCCGTGATCGATGAAGTGTGATGACAAGTTTGAGAGGCTTGTTTGGGGTTCCTTCAGGTTCCTCATTCGCCATGTCACGTCTAGGCCCTAGGCTTGGGTCGTGACATTTTCCATATATGATATTATGTTTATAAAATTGATTATGTCGTTGGGGTTTAACTTAGCACCGAGAGAATTTCGAGGTGGAGGCTCAAATAAGATAGTCTCTAGTAGAAACCTCTAGTTCCAAACTACGTGCCCCCGTAGGATTTTCTTAAATGACCTAGCTAGTAGATCCACAAATAGCATATGAATCATGATACAAAGTTCTACCTTGAAAAGTAAACTCTCCCTTCTCAATGTGGGAGTTACATCATATTTCATGTTATAGCTCGCATGGTCTATTGTCGGTTCAAGCTAATATCACACAAAATGAACTAAGTTGCTCTTAAAGGTTTTATGAAGCTTTCATTATGATTTTAAGATGCAATGACCGTGTTTATGATTCTTCTTTAAAATGTTTTACTATCTTTTAGCTTAGTCATGCATATCATATTTTCCTATATATCCTCCTATGATCATGTTTTCATGTTTTTATGAATATTGATGCATACGTGTGCCTAAAGTGTTTCATAATATAGGGTTTGATGCTTCTTCTCCTACCGCTCGTGATTAGTTGCTTGATTGATCATTGAAGACTTGGTGAGTCCTCATGTTCCAAGGATCATGTCACCTTTACTTTGTATCCTATGTTTAAGTTTTATGACGTTGTACGTGGTGCACGGGTTAAGTCCCGATCATTTCTTTTTATGTAATACCCCAAAAATCTCTAAGCTAAGATCCGAATGACTCTTCATAAGTGTATAGGGTTTACAGGATGATTCTTAATTGTGCATAAGTGTTAAATTCAATTATTTAGTGTGAGAGGATATTTGGAGATTAATTAAGGTAATAATAATCCTCTAACACAAAATTGAGTTGAAAGTTTCCTTATCGGTTAAGTTTTCATATAAAATTTTACTTTAGCCAATTTCAAATGACCATATCTCTTAGAATATGAAATGTTACGTGGCCCATAAATTATCAAATTAAAGGCCTATGAATCTTCTTTACAACGCCACCAAGTTTCGTCAATCCGAGTTCTGAGTAGAGAGTTATGATTATTTTACTAAATAATGTAGTGAAATTCCATTTTGGCCGCGGTAAAATTCTAAATAAGGTAATTTTGTTTACCTTATAGCACTAGGAAAACCTTAAAAATAGATTTCTTAACTCCTATAAAGCCCTAAGCAATCCCATTTCCATCTTTTTAGTACCTTCTTCTCCTCTCTCAAACCCTAATACAAAATTCTAAGGAAGATCAAAGCATAAGACTTCCAAGCAAGATTCTTTCAAATATTTTTCAAGATTCTTCTTCAAAGTAAGTCCTTCTCCAAGTGTTTCAATCTTTCCAACTCAAGTTCCTAGTTATAATCATGATCGTTAGTAGAAATCTTAATATTTGACCATAGGATTTTCAAGAAACTACTTCAAGAATCTCAAGAAAGGATTTCTTGATAGTTTTTCTTCAAGATTATTGGAGTGTTCCATGTATGTAAGATTATCAAAGTTGGGAACTTTGTTCTTCTTCATGCCCTACTCCTACAATATATATATATTTTGAATTTCCTTTTATCTCCTATCCTCGATTCTTGTTTTTTATTATTAAAATTATGATAGTTTTTGTCATCAATGATCATTGATTTATGGTTCATGCTCTTATACCACATGGATCCCTTTCTAATCAATGTTATTTAAAAACTTTGTCGTTGTATTTTCATATGCATTAATTTCATAAATAAAGTATGTTCAAAATTTCAAAGAAGTCTTTAAAGAAAGAGTTCAAGAAAGTATATTTAGTTTTAAGGAAAAAGACTCAAATATGCCATCGAACTTTCAAAAAAGATTTATTCATGTCATCTGTTAAAAGTTCAGCTCATCTATGCCGTTGTTGTTAAAGAAAAGGCTCATCCATGCCATTTCTTTTAACTCCGGTTTTGTAAAACCATTTTTTCACACCCCAAACAAGTTTAACATTTTTCAATTGGAATTTTGGGATCAAATGTGCACTTTTTTGCTTCAAATTTTCAACATATTCAATTCTTCATGAAATCATCTCAAATTTTGGCTACATCATTAATTTTTTTTAAAAACCAAAATTCTAAAATCATTTTTAGAGTTTAAAAAATTTACCCGCATTAAAAAAATATTCCAAAAAATGAAAATCAGTTGCAAAATTTCAAAAATTTACTTCAATTCATGTTTTTGATATTAATTCTTTGTTCCCTAGTGTATTTTTTTAAGTCTATGTTCAAAATTTCAAATGATTTGAAGTTGTGGAGAAAATTCTACCATTAAAAAATATTGAAGTTTTTAAACTTTGAAGAAATTTCAAGTGGGTCTTGTTGAGTTAGGTTGAATTCAAGCTCAAAAAAATATTGAGCTTTGGTATCTAGTTCGGAGGAAAACAACTCTTGAAATTTGAGGTGATTTCGTGAAGAATTGAAGAAGTTTGAAATTTGTGAACTATTAATGTTCTTTATGTGTTCTTGGTGTTCTTAAGGAAAGAGTATATTTGATCAAAAAACCTCCAATTGAAAAGTGTTAAAAGTTGTTTAGGGTGTAAAAATGGTTTTGGAGTTAAAAAAAAAGGCATAGATTAGCCTTTTCTTTAACAATAGTGACATAGATGAGTCAAACTTTTAACGGATGATATAAATGTGCCTTTTCTAAAAGTTCGATGACATATTCGAGCCTTTTCCCTAGTTTTAATACTTTATTTTCAACAAGTATTTCAAGAAAGTATTATTATCTTTAATTTAAAGTGCATGATTTCAGAAGAAGAAAATATATTTTGGTGGTTTTTTATATTTTATTTTATTTGCTATTTATTTATTTTTTTAGAAAATTTCGATACTTCAAAATAATTATTTTTTAAAAACTATTATTTTTTACATTTCAAACTCATTTGTGCAAGGTAAATTGTGTTTGACTACGTCCTTGCCCTTTGTACACATTGCCTATTGCTCCAACTAATCGAATCATGATTTGGTGAAATGTTCATATTATGGTGACATGGGTGATTCATTGCGCGCAACGTCGCGAGAAGTCTATTGAACCTTGTCATCAAGAGAAATGAGAATTCGTAACAAGGTTTACGTAGGTGAACCTACAGAAGGATCAGTATCAAAAAATACAAAGTAGAATGATCCCTGAACATGTTTGAACACTCAGGGCTAATGCGCGACTAGGGTGACCAGGCCCCCCGCCTGCGGATCTCTCTCCTTTTCCCCACGTGCGGGATCGCGCAACTATCGTCCACTAACGAATCCTGGTGCATAAAGCACCAAGGATTGTAAATTGATAGGTCGCCCCTCGCGCCCAATCCGTTGAGTGCGCTGGGGATGTGTACTTCATTTGAAACACAAACGACTTTTGGGAATGGATATCTCAGCTCTTGAATCAATGAAGAATGTAGTGAATTGTGATACTTTTTGTGAATTGCAGAATATCTTGAACCATTGAGTGAACGCAGGTTGCACTTGAAGCCATTAGACCGATGACATGTCTACTTGGGCTTCAAGCCCGCCGTCCGCTAGCCAGGCTAAAAGCGACGCATGTGCCTGCCTTCTGCATACCGATCTGTAGGAAGATGTCGACTCACATGTGACCTTTGCAACATCTAGATGACATCCCCCCACACCAAGGTGGGCTATGTCGACGTCGGCAACGACTAAGCTTGAACTATGTCGACCAATAACTTGTCAAATTCTATGCCCGCACCTAATACCGATGTAAAAAGTTAGAGGTTTTCCATGTCGTTGAGTGCATTTCTAATGCCTAATCACATGCCAATGTCAAATAACAATGTGACTGTTATAACTTTTTTGGGATGTTGAGTGCAATCATAATGCAAAGTGATAAGTCAGAGGCGTAGGAATATGTCAACACACATGCAAACTCGGCAACATCGAGGTAACATCATCAACCTCTTGCACGCATGTCCTTGAGGACTTGCAACACAATCCTTAAATGATCGGCATGCTCATCCTCACTTCTCGAGTGAATAAGGATAAACACAATTACAAATATATCAAGATAATGTCTAAACACTTTATTTATCAAGTCCATGAATGCGGCTGGAGCATTAGTCAAACCAAACGACATTACCAAAAACTCATAATGACCATCATGCTCCTTCCACACCTAGTATCTCTTATCTTATGATACATTTTTCCAAAACTGAAACATACATTAGAACCAACTAGACATTTACTATCATGTTCCTTTCAGACCTAATACAAGTAGACAAAGAAGAATCCACCACCATTCCCTATTTGAGGCTTAGGGTTAGACACCCTATCTTTGTTGAACTTCAAAACCAGAGAATTAGATGAAACTTGATCGGAGAACCTTTGTTGGAATCTAGAACTACCATGTCCATCGGACCTCAAATGTGAAAAGTCACAATCACTGGTTTTTTCCCTCTTTACCTCCCTAGATCTTTCCTTAAGTTTATCCTCTTCAATTTGTTGAGCATGTGTCATTAAACGAGAGATATCCATTTTCTTAATGAGCATGGCATTACGACATTCCTTAACCACATTTCGGACACACACGAAACAAACTTACTCATCCTTGCCCTAGAGTCGACAATCATAGTAGGAGCATATTTGGACAATCATATGAATTTCGGAGCATATTTGGACAATCATGTGAATTTCAAAGCATACTCTTTTGCACTTATGTTTCCTTGACGGAGGTTAATGAACTCAAGAACTTTCGCCTCACTCATCTCGAGGAGAAAAAACCTACCAAGGAAAGCAATTTTAAACCTTTCTCAATCAAGAGGACCTGCGTGAAGCACCCTATCTTCCTTTTATGGGTTGAATCAAACTTGAGAAATACCTTTTAGTTGATAAGCGGTCAATTCCACCTTTTTCACCAGCGTCACTAACATGATCACCAAAACCTTGTATACCTCATCAATGAACTCTTGAGGATCTTCCTCAACCTTGGAACCATGAAACTCCAGGGGATTCATCCTCGTGAATTCCCTCACTCTAGATGTTGTCCTACCCATATTTGGGTTCATGAGGACCACAACCTACCTATTTTCTTGAGCCGTCATAGCTTGAGTCAACACTTGGAAAGCAACTTGAAATTTTGCATGAGTCACTTGTTCGGCAAAAAGGTCGATCGAAGCTTAAGGAGCTTCTTGAGTAGCTTTAGGAGTTTCTTGCTCCACATTCTCACCCGCATTCCTTCTAGCGTATGCTCTTCAATGGGTCATATCCTGAAAAGCATCTGAAAAGGATTAGGAGAGATACATATAGAGTTACACTCTATCACACGACTTTAGAATGATGAAAGAAGTGAAGTTTCCTATACATCTTATAGCCTCTCATTCATAATGTGGCGCGAACAAGGCTCTACTTGACATGCCTTATGAGACATCCTAAGACCTTTCTTAGCCTTGTGCTCTGAATACCAAGTTTGTCACGACCCAAAGTATACCCTAGGCGTAACATGGCGTATATAACCCCAAGAGGCCCTACACAAGCCACTTAGCATATATCATACGAGATGATAGAAATAAAGATTTCAAAGTTATAGTCTTATAACATAAAAGAGTTTGACAAGCGGAAGTCTAACGTAAGTCTCAATAAGTCATCTATTACATCACAAGGAAAGTGATTGGGATGTAACTCATACATCACATAAAAAGTTTGAAAACTTAAATAAGGAAAGCAATAAAAGTGTCTCAGTCCCCAGAACATGAGGACTCACCAATCTTGAAGCCCAAAAGATCAACTAGCCACGAGTGTTAGAGCTAGGAGCATCGGACCCTACATTAGTGAAACAATGTAGGCACAACTATGCATTAGTACATGGAATGTATTAAGTATGACAGAAATGCATAAAAGTTATGAAATCATGCTAAAATACTTTACATGCTGTTGGTTTATTAGCATTTTAACATTAATATTTTTAATATATTAATTTGCTTTATTTTGGAGTTAGAAAGAATTGATGAATGTTTCAGCAGTTAGTGGACAATTTTCATTGCTGGAACGTTAGGCATTAGTGACTAATTACTCATTTTTGTTAATCAATTTCCATAGGCATTATTGGCAATTATGTGATGGTTACAAAATTGTTATTGCCGTTGTATTATTCTGGCAGAACTAGTAGTGGTCAACTATGACCATTACTTCTCCAAATTGAAATCTCATTCTTTATTCCTCCATTATACATTGTAACCTATGTAACTCCTAGGCCATTTATCTTCACTATTCACCACTCCATTATCTTCCTATTTATTTCTAGGAAGACTTCTTCTAGTATAAATAGTGGTGGTATTCATTTGGTTTTGATATAGACAACACATAAGAAAAAGATAGAGAGGAAAAAGTTTGTCAGAAAAAGAGTTTTTATTAGTTGAAGGGAGGTGTTCTTTTTTGTAGAGCTTTGGACTCAACTCTTGTCCAGAGTTGTTGAGTTATACTTTGTGAAGGCTGTTGTATCCTGGAGGGGACAAGTCAAGAGGACTACTGCTGGACTGGTGAAAACATTTACTGCAGTGGGCTTAAATCTCCTTAAAGAGAACGAGATATCCGCGCCTCAGCCTGAAGAGATTTATTTCTTCATTTTTATTTTCAATTGTAATTTTGTATTTTTTATTCTGTTGTAAGTTTTTCAATAACAATTTTAAGGAGACTCATCATGGCTACAATTGAAAAAACCGCGGATGTCAAGATGGGAGACCTTAACAAGCCATTTCGGTTCAATGGTAACCATTTTAAGAGATGGAAGGGTAAAGTACATTTCTACTTGAGTCTTCTCAATGTTTCTTATGTGTTAACTGAGAAGAATCCTAATAAAGTAGACATCACCTCTATGAATGATGATGAAACTATTTCTCATCTAAGTGGAAAAGTACGATGGTGATTCCTATAAGTGTCGGTATTATATTCTTAATTGTCTATCTGATAACTTTTATGATTATTATGACAGAACTTACTCTAGTGCAAAGAAAATTTGGAAAGCATTGCAGAGTAAGTATGATACCGAAGAGGCTGGAGCGAAAAAATATGCGGCTAGTAGATTTTTTCGTTTCCAAATGGTGGACAACAAATCAGTGGTAGACCAAGCTCAAGACTTTATAATGATTGTTGGAGAGCTAAGGTCCGAGGAGGTAAAAATTGGAGATAACCTTATTGTTTGTGGCATAGTAGATAAACTTCCACCTTCTTGGAAGGAATTTCAAAAAACTATGCGCCACAAACAAAAGGAGACCTCTCTTGAAACCTTGATAATGAAAATCCGCATGGAAGAAGAGGCAAGGGGCCAAGATGCACTTTTACAAACAGAAGAGAACAACATCACAACGAAGGTAAATTTAATTACTTCAAATAATGCTACTACTAAATCTCACAAAAATACTTCTGTGAAGCCTAAGAAGAAAAAATTCAAGAAAAATAATGGTAGACCTCCCAAGAAAAATAATGGTGAAAATAACCAAGCACAAAATCAACAAGTTCAAGACAAGGGACCATGCTTTGTTTGTGGCAAGAGTGGGCATATTGCTCGATTTTGCAGATTCTGGAAACGTGATCGAATTGTGTTTTACTTCTGGAAGGGTATTAACTTTTAAAGATGTACTTTATACTCCTTCTATGAGGAAAAATTTGATGTCTAGTTTCTTCTTAATAAAGCAGGTTTTAAACAGATTATTGAATCTGATCAATATGTAATAGTGAAGAAGGGTATTTTTGTGGGAAAGGGGTATGCATGTGATGGGATGTTCAAATTGAATGTTGAAATGAATAAAACTTCTACTTCTGTTTACATGCTTTCTTCTACCAATTTTTGGCATGCTCATTTGTGTCATATTAATGACCGTTATGTTGGAATCATGAGTAATTTAGGATTAATCCCAATGATTAAAAAGAATTTTGAAAAGTGTGAGGCTTGTAGTAAAACCAAGATCACTAAAAGGCCTCATTTTCAAGTTGAAAAAAAAACTAATTTGTTAGAATTAGTTTATACTGATATTTGTGAATTTGGTGGAATTTTAACTCGTGGAGGTAATAGATATTTTATCACTTTCATTGATGATTTTTCTAAGTTTACATATGTTTACTTGATGAAAAATAAAAGTGCTGCTTTTGAAAATTTCAAAACTTATCTCCATGAGGTTGAAAATCAGTTTGGAAGAAAAATAAAAAGAATTAGAAGTGATAGAGGCCGAGAATATGAGTCAAATGAGTTTAATTTTTTTGTTAGATTATTGGGAATAATTCATGAAACTACTCCTCCTTACTATCCTTCATCTAATGGAGTAGCGAAAAGGAAAAATAGAACTTTGGTTGAATTGACTAATGCCATGCTTATTGAGTCACATGCACCTTTAAATTTTTGGGGTGAAGCTATTTTAACTGCTTGTTATGTGTTGAATCGTGTGCCTCATAAAAAGTCTAAATTGACACCTTTTGAATTGTGGAAAGGTTACAAGGCAAGTTTGGGATATCTAAGAGTTTGGGGTTGTCTAGCCTTTGTGAGGCTAATGGATCCCAAGATTACAAAGTTGGGTAAGAAAGTTACTACTTGTGCTTTTCTTGGTTATGCTTCAAATAGTACAGCCTATAGATTTTTTAATCTTGAAGATAATATTGTGATAGAATCGGGTGATGCTATTTTTCATGAGAATAAATTTCCTTTTGATTCTAAAAATAGGGGGGGTCAAAGGATTGAACAAAATATTTTGTCACTACCTAGTTCTTCTACCTCTACTTTGAAAAATAAAAAAATTGATGATTTTGAGTTAAGAAGAAGTAAAAGAGCTAGAGTAGAAAAAGATTTTGGTCCTGATTTTTATGTGTTTTATGTTGGAGATGACCCTCTCACTTTGAAAGAAGCATTATCTTCACATGATTCTATTTTTTGGAAAGAGGCTGTAAATGATGAAATGGAATCACTAATTTCTAATAAAACTTGGAAGTTAGTTGATTTACCACTGGGTTGTAAAACTATTGGTTGCAAATGGGTCTTAAGAAAAGGGATGAAACCGGATGGATCTATTGATAAATATAAGGCAAGGCTAGTCGCAAAAGGTTTTAAACAACTAGAAGGCCTAGAATTTTTTGATACTTTTTCACCGGTAACAAGAATTACATCCATAAGACTTTTAATTGCTATGGCTGCAATTTTTGATTTGCAAATTCATCAAATGGATGTAAAAACTGCTTTTTTAAATGGATACCTAAATGAGGAAATTTATATGGATCAACCCGAGTCTTTTGTTGAAGTAGGCCAAGAAATCAAAGTATGTAAACTTACTAAATCCCTATATGGCTTGAAACAGACACACCTAAGCAATGACATGAAAAGTTTGATTGTTGCATGATTGAAAATGGTTTTAAAACAAATGAGTGTGATAAGTGCATATATCATAAGTCTTGGAATAATTCACATGTGATTATCTGCCTATATGTTGATGATTTGTTGATCTTTGGCTCTAACATGAATGTTATTGATGAAGCTAAGAATATTCTTAGAAGCCATTTTTATATGAAAGATCTTGGTGAGGCAAATGTTATTCTTGGAATAAAAATAACAAGAACATATGATGGAATTTTCCTTGACCAGTCACATTATGTTGAGAAAATTTTGAAAAAATATAACTTTCTTGATTGCAAGCATGTTGCAACTCCTTTTGATTCAAGTGTTCATTTATTTCTTATCGAAAGTGAAAATGATGTAATAAATCAAAAGGAATATGCTATCATAATCGAAAGTTTGAGGTATGTGACTGATTGCACTAGGCCTGATATTGCATATGCAGTAGGAGTACTTGGCAGGTTTACAAGCAAGCCAGGTAATGAATATTGGCATGCTATAACAAGAGTTATGAGATATTTAATTGGAACAAAAAATTATGGTTTGTTCTATAAAAAATATCCTACTGTACTTGAAGGCTTTTGTGATGCAGATTGGAACACTTTATCAGGTGATTCATGTTCTACCACTATTTATGTCTTTACTTTAGGTGATGGTGTTGTTTGTTGGAGATCAAAAAAGCAAACTATAATTGTTAACTTTACCATGGAGGCTGAACTAATTGCTTTAGCTTCATCTAGTGAGGAAGTGAATTGGTTAAAAGATTTATTATTTCAAATACCTTATTTTGAAAAATCAATTCGTCCTATTTTAATTCATTGTGATAGCACCGCTGCGATTGGTAGAGTTCAAAACCGTTATTACAATGGTAAATCCAGACCTATAAGGAGGAAACACAGTAATGTAAGATCATATTTGACAAATGGTACCATTAATGTTGAATATGTCAAATCTTGTGATAATCTTGCAGATCCTCTTACTAAGGCCTTAACACGAGAAAAGGTCTGGAGCACATCGAGGGGAATGGGTTTGAAGCCTATGAATCATTGAGTCGTATATGAGAAAACCCAACCTGGGGACTAGAGATCCTATAACCAGGTTCAAAGGGAAAAACTAATCATATGATGACTTGTTGTGAAAAATGCACTATATTTTTATTCCCTCCCTATGATGTGAGTGCATTGTTTCCTGTAGTAATTTGTGAAGGTTGAGTTGACAAAACTCTTAATAAATATCTGTAGCCCGTATGGGTGGAGTGTTAAGCTTACAGGAGCACTCTCGACATATTTCACCTATGTGATGTGTGGAAGTAGGTCGCTTCCTATGAGAATTGGGCTTATTCTCAAAAGCACTCATCAAACCGGGATAGCACATGGCCATAACGTGCTGGCTTTAAAGCTCATGTCAACACTTTGATTATTATGTGTGAGCAGTGATATTTTATTTTCCTTAACCAGACATAGTTCAAGTCTGAGACCACTACGACTCTGGAGTAAAAGTTACTGTTTCACTAAGTGGAGGTTCAATGCAGAGCACACCTTCATTATGCATAGTAGTCTTCCTTCAGCTGATATACTCTGTTGTTTAATATTAAAATGAGTGGGGGATTATTAGTGATTGAGCATTTTAATAATATTTTTCTTATTAAATTTGCTCATTATTTTGGTGTCTTAATATTGCCTAATTGCTCATGAATTGGCCATTGACTTAGTGGTCATAAAATGCTGGCAGAAACGTTCCAGTGAACGTTGGAATTGGGCAGCATGTTCATTTGCCGTTAGATGCATTTGTTACACTCTCTTTATTTTCATTCTTTACTCTTTCACTATCCTTGTAACATATGTAACTCCTAAGGCCATTTATCTTCACTATTTACTACCCATTATCTTCCTATCAATTGGTAGGAAGACTTCCTCAACTATAAATAGTGATAGTCGTCATTTGGTTTGGTATATACTACACACAAGAAAAATATAGAGTGAAAGAGTTAGTCAAAAAAAAGAGTTCTTATTAGTTGAAGGAAGATGTTCTTTTTGTGGAGCTTTGAACTCAACTCTTGTCCAGGGTTGTTGAGTTATATATTGTGAATATGTTGTTGTATCCTAGAGGGGACAAGTCAAGAAGGACTACTGCTGGACCGGTGAAAACATTTGCTGCAGTGGGCTTGAATCTCCTTAAAGAGAGCGAGATATCCGCGCATCAGCCTGAAGAGATTTATTTCTTCATTTTTATTTTTCAATTGTAATCTTGATTTTTTGTTATCTTGTAAGTTTTTCTCTAGCATTTAATAATTCATGCATTCAAGTTCAAGAATGATCAAGATCAAAACCATCGGATTCAAGAACAAGCTCGAAGCCCTTGAATTCAAGTAAAAGTCAAGATCAAGATAAAGTTCAAGTTTAAGTTCAAGATCAAGTTCAATACAAATTCAAGATTAAGCTCAAGAGCCCTTAAATTTATATTTGAAAAGGCGAATTCAGAGGAATTATGGAGATTGTAACACTCGCACTTTGAAATAATAAATACGATTGTTGCATAATTTTCCATTCTTAATTATTGTTTTCTCGACGCGAATTTTATTGTCTACACTAAGTGATTGATTTTACTTTTTGATTGTAGAGATATTACTTTATTCTTATTTTTGTTTTGGTTGTGTTTCATTATTTTTGTATTTATTTGTTTACCATTTTGATATAACTGATGGGTTGTTTATATTTATTTTATGTAATTTTTTAATTATTTTGTTCCCAATTTTTTTATGTTTGAAACATTTTCCTTTAGTTCTTATTTCAACTTTCTTTATTGAATTTCGGGCTTGTTCATTTAGTTTTGTGAATGTTTAAAAGATCTCCCGTAACGTTACTTTAATTAGGTGAAACAATGTGATATTGGTTTAATATATTTTTTATTATTATTGTTGATGTTGCCTTGGATTTTTGGTGGAGTCTGTTCTTATTATTTATTTTTACTATCTTCTTGCTATTGTTATTAGTATGAACAATTAGTTAAAATTGGCCAATAAAAAAATCTCTCCGTCGATTTTCAAGGCCTCCCCATTGTAAAAGATGGAAATTTAGTTTAAGTTTATATATATTGTATTGTCAAAATTGGTCAATGAAAAAATCTCTCCGTCGGTTTTCGAGGCCTCCCCATTGTAAAAGACGGAAATTAGTTTAAGTTTATATATATTGTATTGTCAAAATTGATCAATGAAGAAATTACTGTTGATTTCTAAGGCCTCCCATGTTAATAAGACGAATTTTTATTTTTAAGTTATTATTTGATTTATTCATATTTATTTATTACTAACACTTTTACTAAGTGTCTTTACACGTACCCGGAGATGCTTCCCATTGAAGCTATTTGAAAGAAGTTCAAATTATATTTTTTTTATTCATTATTGTGTATATTATCGATGTTAGGCAAACCTTAAACCATTTTTGATAATATTTTTATTTTATTACTTGTGTATATCGCATGTTTGTTTTACTTGTATATTGTCTTATCTCTTCCTCCATTTGAAAAAAATGAAGTCAGTCGGGACCCACAGTTGTGGATTTCGAAAGATGCCTAACACCTTTCTTTCGGAATAACTTGAACCCCTTACTTAGAATCTATTGGTTTTGTAGACATTTTTTATTGGTTTCCTAGTTTTTCCTAAAATTAGGTGGCGACTCCTTTAAAATTTATTTATTCTTGAAATTGTTTTAAAATTGAATTAATTGATTATTTTTTGAGTAACCACGATGTTTCGCCCTGTTTGAATAAAGTAGGAATGTAAACAAAGAACACTTATACCCAAAATAAAAACTATTTACAAGCAACTACTCCCTTACTTTCATACTCCTTGTTTTTAACTACTAGCGCACCTTAACTTCTCAGCACTAAACGAGTCCCGTGAAATTTGCCTACTTCTTTCTCAAAGCTGTCTTCTTCTCTCCAAGATACCTTCTACTTTTGAAATTCAAATTTCACAGGGTTTACAGTTTCAATTCCGTTGATGGATAACGTTACAATTTTAAGCACAATGTAACTTGAGATTCAAACAACCACTGCAATTAT
Organism: Solanum stenotomum; assembly: GCF_019186545.1. Taxonomy (NCBI): domain Eukaryota; kingdom Viridiplantae; phylum Streptophyta; class Magnoliopsida; order Solanales; family Solanaceae; genus Solanum; species Solanum stenotomum. Next base: position 25,105,807 of record NC_064293.1, on the reverse strand, counting down.
TATCACGTTGATGCAATTTTAGTCAATTCTACTTCCAATTTTACGATAAGGTCGAAACAATAACAATACAACTACAGAAAGATGTTGTTGCAAGCAATCTTGAAATCAAATATGCACTTTCACACAAATTTTGCACCGCAACAACTTAAGAATAGCATGATATGAAAGTCTATTTTGAATTGAAGAAACACAATCCTGTGATCACTGCATATCTATTGATTGTAGAATTCACTATCATATCCATCTCTATGAGCATGCCTAGCCTTGACTGCCTCACAAGCATGCCCAACCTTTACTGGCTTGAAAGTTCATCAAAAAGTATAGAACTAATTCAGTTTGCAGACATAATTAAGTCCGATCCTATTGAAGGTGTTGCAATTCATCATGAACATGTAGATGGTCAAATGATCATTATGAATACGAGAAAGCAATATACTGAAGTTCAGCATATCCACATTGACAAACAAACACTAATCAAAGCACAACAAAAATATTCAATGCAAGAAAAATTTTAATATCGAACTCAAAAATCTTGTAAAAGAAGGTATGTTACCTACACATAATATCCATTAGAGTAGTCCTTCGGTGAAAACACTGCTAAATTACTGTTTGTTATACTCTAATGGTATCAACGAAGAAGAGGTAGTGCTTCAGTGAAAAAATTACTAAATTACTATTTGATGCCATAAAAATATATACTCTGATAGTATCAAGGAGGAAGAGATAGTATTTCAGTGAAGACACTACTAGATTACTCCTTGATACCATCAAAGTGAAAACACTACTCAATTTCTCCTTGATACCATTCGAGTATATATACATTTTGATGGCATCAAGGAAAAACATGCAGTGCTTCAATTAAAAGACTGCTTAATTAGTGCTTGATATCATCATAGTATATATATACTCTGATGGTATCAAGGATGAAGAGACTGTGGTTTAGTGAAAACACCACTCATTTACTCCTTAATATCATTAGAGTATATTATACTCTGATGGTATTAAATATATATGAATAGTCCTTCTAGGCAACATACTTCTAAGTTATCATTTCACACCACAACAAAATATATATATACTATGATGGTATCAAGGATGCTTTCGTAAATCTGTATTTAAAAATAATGTATTTCTTTAAAAGTGATGTTATGTATCATCTTTCTTATGCAGGTATGCTGTTATTTTTATAAACGACACATGTTATTGGACTCTCAGAGAGAGGAGCATAAGAAGATCAGATTTGTTTCGAGTAACAAAGTTTAAAGATGCCCACACCTTCCCCAAACATGAAAGATCTTGCATAGACACTCATGCCACTGCACTCTTTCTAAGTAGTATCGTACGACAAAAAATTGTTGAAGATGTCCACACCTTCCCCAAACATGAAAGATCTTGCATAGACAGTCATGCCACTACACTCTTTGCAAGTAGTATCGTACGACAAAAAATGTTGATCCAAGAATAGTGTACATACCGATAGATATACAACGAGATTATAAAAATGCTTATGATATCAACTTGATATATATACAAACATGGAAGAAGTCCTATGGGACGTAGAACGGTAGTCATACGATTGAGTTAAGTCGTTGGAATGATTAAGTTTTGAAGTTTGATCTACTAGCAGTTGGGACGAGCCGTAGGAGTTTGGATGGCTCGTATATGACACTCGTAGAACTAATCTTGGCTTAGTGAGATCTTAGACTTGAACTTGGATTTCATGGACTGTAGACTGAACGATAGGTCATAGATTTGTCTCGTGAGAATTGAAGGAACTTTGTACTTTGTATTTCTGAAGCTGGTTCTACGATTAACCAGTACATGTCATATGTCCAAACGGTAGAAGCCATCCTGCAGTTATTTTAAGGATATTTGGGTCTTTTCCTAAGCATTTAATACCTAACTATGTCGTTTTGACCCTATTTCTAAAACCTATAACTATACCCCTAAATCTACCTTAACCCTCTCTTTCTCTCAAATTCCCAAATCCCCTCCAAATCCTCTCAAGCTTCGAGGGAGAAATCTAGGGTTCAAGCTTCAAGCCTCCTTTTTCCTCCATTGCTTTTGGGATTAGATCATCAATGTATGTGAGAATTTATCAATGAGTTCCATTCACTCATTCTATACCAAAAGATTTCAATTCTCTAATTCAATTTCATCATAATTGTTTAGATTTTCATCCAATTTTCCATGGATCTCAATTTTTATGATTTAATTGTGTGATTTTAGTCTTCTTATGAATCATTGATTCAATTACATGTTCTTCAGTTGATTTCCTATGGATTCATGTATTATTCATGATTTTGACTATAAATTTACGAAGGAAGTTATGAATTTATGAAGGATGAATCACGAAAGTTTATGCATAATTTATGAAAAGATATTTTACGATCAAAAGGTTGCTTTTGAGATAATCATTAATGAAATTGTGAAAGGATTTCTCAAATATTAAGGAATCATATTTTGGTGTAAAGTTTTCTCACACATGCATGATTCATGATTTATGGAGCTAATCTATGATGATTTAAACTTGGATTAGTAATTTAGTTGTGATTTTCTGAAATGACCCAAAAGGTTCTTAAAAATGTGCTTCGGAAGTTACCGGAAACTTGTTTAGCTATATCAAAAAAAAAATCTGTTTCGCTTTTTGAAAATCCGACTTCATATTCTTGTTTAGGGGGTCAAATTGAGTGGGGAATGGGTCTAACCCAAATTTTAGAGCAACCGTATCAAAATCTAAAATTTCCAAGTGAAGCCTTTTTCGAGGGTCTACTTTGGAGAGTCACATCTCCTAACACACAAATAATTGGGTGGCCCATAACATATCCATGGAAATCCCTTTGAGTTAGCTACCTAACGCACTTCGTTTCACCTCATTCGGAGTTCGAACAAAGAAGTTATGCTCATTGTCGTAAAATCTGGCCGGCAGGAAATGCAATTTCCAGTGAGCGTTTTTACTGTTCACCCACCTCATTTTTTTTTCTAAGTGTTGGACCATTTTTCCAAAGGGCATATGTTATTTCCTATATACCATTAGTTCAATTCTCATCTCTAAAACATTTCCCAAAACACCTCTCCCATACTTAGACACATTTTCTCTCAAGTTCTCTCAAGAACCCTAATCCAAAACCTTCCTCAAGATTGAAGAGACTCTTGCTCCAAGTTCCAAGCTTCCATTGAAGACACTCTCAAGACCTTCATAAGAACTCAAGGTATGTGGTGTTGAACTCATGGGTCCTTCCACCCATAGTGCCTAGACTCTATTCTACT